>NC_041720.1:6768151-7068151 GCF_900700375.1 Denticeps clupeoides | reverse complement strand
TTAATGAAATGTGTTCCAATTATAATTATATAATGGACATGATATGAAGACTCTCGGCTTTAATTTTAGGAGGTTTAGGAGTTCTAACTCCTCAACATGTGCCATCCTCTTTATAAAGGGACCAAAAGTAATTAGTAGTGGTGGGCCGTTATCAGCGTTAACGTGCTGCGTTAACGTGAGACTCTTATCGGGCGATAAAAAAAATATTGCCGTTAATCTATTCACAAAGTGTGGTTGGGAGCTGGGTCTATACTACGCAAGCTATTGTGCCGGAGTTAAATGGTTACACTAGATTTATAAGTATATTTCTTCTTTCTTGTGTCTTTTAGTTTCCTATTTCCTAAAGACTTTTATTTTGTTTTTGAGACCCGGTTCAGGTCTCTTGGACACATGGCGTGACCTATGAGATGTGTGTGGGGTTTGTGTGCAAAAAGTTATCTCTTTCATTTTAATTTATGTACATATTAGGAATATTTTGAATGTGTGTTATTTTGTGAATATTTTTTTATGTTCTTTTAATACTGTATATTGTAGAGAGAGGTGCAGAAAGACACGATGTATGACGTGATGTTCTGACGCGATGTTCTGACGCGACCTTGCTTTTTGTACAGGAATGCAGTATTGTGAATTCTGAATGCTTTGTGTTAATGTTCAGTTCTCTTGGACACATAGCGTGAGTTGTGAGAGAGAGAGGTGAAGAAAGACACAATGTGTGATGCGATGTTCTGACGCGACCTTGCTTTTTGTACAGAATACACTTTGCACAGAAAATCTCTTGGGTGTCAGCTCATCATTTGTGGTTCAAGAAACAAAATCAAAAAGTTACACAACGCAGAAGAAGAACCACTACACTATGATGACTTTCACCTTGATATTTTAGCGCGGATGTATACCTAGCCGAATTGCACTGTAGGGGGCGAGAACGAGTCTTCGAACTGTGAAATTACCACATCAAACGTGACGTGGTAACATGGATGCAGCTATTTAACTGAATAAACAGTTGGTAAACACAAGTACATCTTATTGAACATAATTTATTTTCATCACCAATTATCAGAGTAGAACAGATTTCTCAAGCAGTTTGTGATGCATTTTGGAAACAGATAAGCCCCTGGTCTAATGCGCCCTGTGTCTGTATGCAATTCTTCTTTTTCTCTATAGGATCACTATATCCAGAGCAGGAACTCATTCATTACCGCTTCACAAAGCTAGTATGTCTGTAGTATATGTGTATTGAATTAAAACTAGATGACACGCGAACCGGGATCAGAATGAGAGAGGCGTGAGACGCACGGAGGCAGGTAAGTTCCTCCGCGTTACTCTGCGAACACGGACGGCGCGAGCCGCAACACCACGCTGATGTTGTTGTTCGCATTTAAGGCACAAAGACAGGACAGGACAGAACGGGGCGACAGGAAGGAGTTCAGGTTTCGGGATTACAGATAATACTGGTACGATCTTACTTGGATTGACGGTTTCTGAGCCGGGTCTGACGACGGGTGTCATTCAATGACCGAGCAGCCGGCAGCTGCTCTCTCGTCAATTTATAGAAGTCACGTTACCTCGTTTCCGTGTTGCTCCTAGTCACATGATGGAATCATGTAACAGTACCCCCCCCCCCTCCAGGGCCAACCCCCGACGGCCCGGAAGTGGAGGCGGTACGCTGCCGGTACTCAGTCACCAGAGAGGGGTCCAGGATGAAACGACTTGGGATCCAGGATCGTTCCTCAGGTCCATAGCCGGTCCAGTGTACCAGATACTGGACCCCCCGACCCCTGCGCCGAGAGTCAATAATGCGCTCCACAGTGTACGCCGGTCCCCTGTCAACGATGCATGGCGGTGGCGGATCCGGAGCCGGAGGATGAAGGGAGGATCGGACAAAGGGCGTAAGTTTACTGATGTAGACCGGATGGACACGGATGGCAGGAGGGAGTTGGAGACGGTAGGTGAGGGGGTTGATCCGACTGAGGATCCGGAATGGCCCGATGTATCGAGGGGACAGTTTGTGTGACTCAGTCCTGAGACGTAGGTCTTGGGTGGACAGCCACAGTATCTGTCCCACTCGAAAGTGCAGTCGGCGATCGTGCTGGGTGGACATCCTTCGGAAGGCATCAAGGAGGGCCGACCGCGCTGATTTCCAGGCCTTTCGGCAACCATGGATTAACTGACGGACCGAGGGGACCCCGCCTGCGGGCACCTGGTGAGTGAAGATGGTGGGTTGATATCCATGACAGATTTAAAAGGGGCTATGACCGGTGGCGGAGGAGACTTGAGGTTGTCGGCCAGCTCCGTCCTAAGGAGAAATCCAGGCCAGGTGCATTGATGTTCCGGCACAAAGCACCACAGGTATCGTCCCAGCTGTTGGTTGGCCCTCTCCACCTGGTCGTTGGTCTGGGGATGGTAGTCAGAGGAGAGGCTGCAGGTCGATCCAATAAGGCGACAGAACGCCTTCCACACAGCTGAGACGAATTGGGGTCCCCGATCGGAGACAATGTCTTGGGGGAACCCATGAAGGCGGACCACTTGTTGTAGCACAAGGTCAGCAGTTGTGGCAGAGGATGGAAGGCCGGGCAGGGCGACCAAGTGGACTGCCTTGGAGAAGCGATCTACTATGGTCAGGATGGTGGTCATACCATTAGCTTCTGGGAGACCGGTGATGAAGTTCAAGGCGAGGTGGGTCCAGGGGTGATGAGGAATGGGAAGAGGACGTAGGGGTCCAGCAGTCGGAGTGTTAGGAGTCTTGGCCCGGGCACAGACGTCACAGGCATCCACCCCGGGTGGGGTGTTGGCTGGGCCAGGGTCGGACACCTGGGCGGCCCGGACCTTGGTCTCTAGTGACCACCGGAGAGGGCCCAGGATGCGGTGAGGAGGAAGAATGGGTTCGGGGTCGGATGGTTGTGAGTCTGGAGCGTGTTGACGTGACAGGGCATTGGCTTTTTGGTTTTTGGAGCCGGGACGGTAGGAGAGTTGAAAGTTGAACTGTTCGAAGAATAGTGCCCACCTCGCCTGGCGGGGATTGAGTTGTTTGGTTGTTTTGATTGATATTAGATTCTGATGGTCGGTCCAGACCAGAAACGGGGTGTCACAGCTTTGCAGCCAGTTTCGACACTCCTCGAGGGCCCACCTGACTGCCAGCAGCTCCCAGTCCCCCACCCCGTACCGCCGCTGTGCAGGGGTAAACTTCCGCGAGAAGAAGCAACATAAGTGCAATTTCCGGTCCGGACCGCTTTGAGAGAGGACGGCGCCAGCACCCACCTCTGACGCGTCCACTTCTACAACAAACGGGAGGGCAGGATCCGGGTGTTGAAGAATGGGGGCGGTGGTGAACTGCAGACACAAGGATTTAAACGCTTGAACGGCCTTCGGGGGTAGGTGGAACGGAAGGTTTGGTGAGAGCAGTGAGGGGTGCTGCGACCGTACAGTAGCCACAGATGAAGCAATGATAGAAATTTGAAAACCCAAGAAACCGTTGCAATTGTTTCAGTGTCGTGGGTAGGGGCCACGACGCCACTGCTTCCAGCTTCTTGGGCTCCATGGCCACACCCTGGGACGAGATGGTAAAACCCAGGAACATGGTGGAGCGCTGGTGGAAGGTGCATTTCTCCAGTTTACAGAACAGTCGGTGGGCGAGCAATCTCTTTAGTACTGCTCTCACGTGTTGAATATGTGATTCCAGAGTGGGTGAGTAAGCAAAACTAATCTATATTAATCTAGATTCTAGATTAATTCCAAGATTAGATTAATCTAGAGAAAGAAAAAATAATCTAGGTTCATCTAGAATCTAGATTAAAATGGCTCATTTGAATTCTGCCGAAGGCATTCAGAATATGTGTGCTACCCAAATAATGACTAAAAGTAAGTATTTGAGAACAGGTTTCTCAAGCCAGGTGGCGCATTAGACCAGGGGCTCATCTCCTGTTTCCAAAATGCATCACAAACTGTGAGAAAACTGTTCTACTATGATAATTGGTGATGAAAATAAATAATGTTCAATAAGATGTACTTGTGTTTACCAACTGTTTATTCAGTTAAATAGCTGCATCCATGTTACCACGTCACGTTTGATGTGGTAATTTCACAGTTCGAAGACTCGTTCTCGCCCCCTACAGTGCAATTCGGCTAGGTATACATCCGCGCTAAAATATCAAGGTGAAAGTCATCATAGTGTAGTGGTTCTACTTCTGCGGTGTGTAACTTTTTGATTTCGTTTCTTGAACCACAAATGATGAGCTGACACCCAAGAGATTTTCTGTGCAAAGTGTATTCTGTACAAAAAGCAAGGTCACGTCATCACATCGCGTCTTTCTGCACCTCTCTCTACAATATACAGTATTAAAAGAACATAAAAAAAATATTCACAAAATAACACACATGCAAAATATTCCTAATGTGTACATAAATTAAAATGAAAGAAATACCTTTTTGCACACAAACCCCACGCACCTCTCACAGCTCACGCCATGTGTCCAAGAGACCTGAACTGGGTCTCAAAAACAAAATAAAAGTCTTTAGGAAATAAGAAACTAAAAGACACAAGAAAGAAGAAATATACTTATAAATCTAGTGTAACCATTTAACTCCGGCACAATATCTTGTGTAGTATAGACCCAGCTCCCAACCCAATTTTGTGAATAGACTAACGGCGATATTTTTTTATCGCCCAATAAGAGTCTCATGTTAACGCAGCACGTTTTTAATCACCCGATAAGAGTCTCACGTTAACGCAGCACGTTAACGCCAATAACGGCCTACCACTAATTAAAACATTTTAGAAACATTTTATTTATAACTTAAAATCCTTTACTTACATGGAAAACTTAACATAGCTTAACATTCAAACAGTAAAATTCCCTGTAACTAAGTCAGACAGAGTCAAGCCATATGTCAGAACATTAGTCTTGGTGATATCTACGAGACGGCTGGGTGGTAGTACCCTAGTGGGTAACACACTCGCCTATGAACCAGAAAACCCAGGTTCAAACCCCACTTACCACATTGTGTCCCTGAGCAAGACACTTCACCCTAAATTAGATGCCTTTTATATATTGCGCAGTGTTTCCTTTTAAAAACCATCCGAATATATCAATTATGATAGCAGATACAAAGGACCTGTTCTCCAAGCCTTTGTACATGTGGTAGTAGCCTAGTGGGTAACACACTTGCCTATGAACCAGAAGACCCGGGTTCGAATCCCACTTGCTACCATTGTGTCCCTGAGCAAGACACTTAACCCTAAGTTGCTCCAAGGAGACTGTCCCTGTAACTACTGATTGTTAGTCGCCCTGGATAAGGTTGTCTGATAAATGCTGTAAATGTAAATATGGTTGGTACTGGTCCCAAAAAGGTAAAGGCTGAAAAAGTAAACTAAAGGCTGAAAAAACTAAAAAGTGTCAAAAGATTCAGCTGACAAATAATTAAATTATCAAGTTGTCAAAGAACAAACAATGAAAAAAGAAAATGCTAACAGGGCGTGGCAAAGATGTGTTACATTAAATTTGGTGACGTTTGAAAAATGTTAAAAAACCCTGTTGGTGGTAGTGACACATCCAATATGTCAGATTGTGAGACACTTCAGCCTCGCTCAGCCCTGATGGCTGGTCACAGGGAGCTGAAAGGTAAACCTTGCTTTTTGAACTTTGTGGGTGTCCCATAGGTCCAACCGAAGCATATTGTGCATTGTTTCTGTGCATTTCATGGTCTTACAGTGGCAGCTTTGAATGTAACACATGTTCTTTTTTGCCTTTCCCCAGTTTTCCGTGTTTTCCCAAGCCCTGTTGGCAGCACCAACTCATCCAATATGTTGGATAGTAAATAACGCTCCCATTCGAAAGAACACACAGTCATCCCAAAGGCTGGGACAAAGCATCGGCTGCCCAGTCAGAAAGAAACAGCATTCCTGGTACAGCGGGAGAGGGAAAAGGGGACAAACTTACCAGTAAAAGAAATAACATACTGTGCACATCCCAAGAGACATTCTTTCTTAAACTACCAAATATAATCTTATATGGAGAGGTTTTGGTGTATGATAATTATATTAGGGTGGTAGTAGCCTAGTGGGTAACACACTCGCCTATGAACCAGAAGACCCGGGTTCGAATCCCACTTACTACCATTGTGTCCCTGAGCAAGACACTTAACCCTAAGTTGCTCCAGGGAAACTGTCCCTGTAACTACTGACTGTAAGTCGCTCTGGATAAGGGCGTCTGATAAATGCTATAAATGTAAATGTATTAGTGTCTCATGCAAAAGGTTTTTTTAAGCTTTTACAGATAAAAAAAAAAAAAAAACATGCCTCATGCATACACATACACACAAACACACACACACACACCACTGCTGTGGTTTTGCAGACACAAGGCTACAGAATGTAGTGTAGAGTGTCTGGGCATGGGCCTCATAACTAATTATCGATCATTTGTATCAATAAATAGTTTTGCTGGTTAATTTTTGCTTAAATTACCATTTTTTTTTTTTTTTTACCTTTTATTTTTAATAAAAGACAAAAAGGCACAAGACTGTTTTCTACCTGAAAGGCTGTACAACATTTAGCTTTGTAGGGAAGGGGTAGACACCAACTCCAGACAGGCGAAGCAGAAGAAAACGGAAAGCCTAATTTATGGACTCATCAGCCTGCTAAACACTGGGTGGTAGTAGCCCAGTGGGTAACACACTCGCCTATGAACCAGAAGACCCGGGTTCGAATCCCACTTACTACCATTGTGTCCCTGAGCAAGACACTTAACCCTAAGTTGCTCCAGGGGGACTGTCCTTGTAACTACTGCTTGTAAGTCGCTCTGGATAAGGGCGTCTGATAAATGCTGTAAATGATCAAACCCTGAGAACACTGATGTTCTTGATTTCCTTGTTTTTCGACATTAATGTTGAAAACCATGTTATGGTAGACATCCAATAAAGTCCGTCTTATAACAGAGTAAGGGCTTCATTACACAACATTACATTGAATTAGCAGACACTTATCCAAAGCGACTTACAGATGAAGAAAAAATAAACATTCAAGCTCCACAACAATGGCAAACATATTGTTATGATCCGGTCTGAAAGGGGAGTTTCACTGTTGTCCTGTGTAATGTTCCCTAATCGTTTTCACCTGTGTCAATTGTATAAAGCTGCCCTGTTCGTTTCTGTTCGCCGTCAGGTCTTTGAAGTTATGTTCCATGTTCACCAGTGTCTCGGCTGTCTCCCCTGTCTTGTGCTTCACCTATTAAACCCCGGTTTCGTGATGTCAGCGATTGCGTCCTTCCTTCCTGGTCTCCTCTCCGTCCTCTTCTCCGTTCACCTGCCTCGTCATGCCCGCATGGTTGTGGCACATATAAGTATGACTAGACATCATGTTTTTCAAAGAACCTGCACATTAAGTTCATGTAAGCTGAGGTGGCCTCAGAAGTGTAGAGTCTTCAAGGGTTCCCTGAGGATGGTACAGTAGAGCCGCCTGGACTGAGAATGCCTTGAGAACGCCTCACTCTGTCACTTTATCATCATCATTAAAAACGCAAATAACAAAACTGAAGTTTCCGGGTCAGCCGTTTCACCATTTAAATGGAAAGAGTTTTTATTGTGTGTCAGTGCAAGATATAAAACTATATAAAAAAGACCCTTACACTATGTAACGTACAAGAGACACAGGGGGGGTATCTCGGGATTCGAACTGGCAATCTTCTGATTATGGGGCAGCTTCCTTAACCACTAGGCCACCACTGTTGACAGCTGATGTGTATAGACGAATGTTTTCAGTGCATCGATGCTGCTGCAGAGGGCGTGAAGCTGAAATGCGTGGATGCAGAAGGCTTGGAGAAGAGCCGTAGGTATAAAGTAAAACCAGCTCCGCCTGTCTCTGGATGAAGAAGCTTTGCAAACGTCTCATGCAGCTGATGCTTTTTCTGCTCAATGGTGTCAGATGTTAATGCCCCGTGGGACCCACAATCTCTTCCATTACCCTCATCCCCACCCAGGAGGTCCACTGTAGCCTGACAGCCCCGCCGAGGTAGAGCCCATCTGAGTTGCTGCTCCGCCCCAGGACAGAAGTCAGCTGACATGCTCTGGGCCGTCTGTGATGTCACAAACAGCTGACCTGCCACAGCGGAGGCTGTGTGAGTGACTAGCTGCCGGGCAGCATGATTCTATAATATGATCTGAAGGTAAAACCATAATCCAGAGATATCGGAAAACTTTGTCCCCCTCCGTTTTTATAATAAATCTCCTTCATTATTCACCCGGGTTACACTCCGCCTCGGCAACGAAGCACCAAATCCATGTTGACGGGGCGTTGTGATAGGTGAGCCTCCCTTTTCTGGGTTGCATAATATTGTAAGTTGTAGCAGTTTCTTAATGTCACCATCAATGAAGAAATCTCTGCCTGTAACGAGGGAGAATTTCCGGCTCTTTAACTCGACAAATCAATATATAAAAAATCTGTGACAGTCTTTTAGTTACACGTGAGCTGGAATGCAGGTGTGGGAGAGGCCATATCTTCCTTTTCATAGAATTTTTGTTCTTATGATGTTGATTATGGTTGGTAGCTTAATTCAGTATGTAAAAAAGATTAAAACATTTGTTATGAACACACAAATATTGTGGAAAGCACCTTCATCAATGGTCATGTGAAGTTCTCATATTCTCCATTTTGAAACAGTATTATGATTTAAAAATCTACACTATTACACAATTATAATATAAATAAAGCAATCAAAAGGACTAATGTGATCACATTCTTGAAGGTGGTGCTCACGACTGGTTTAATGTAACTCCCTTCTAGCTGGTCTAGCTGGTACCGACCTCTACAACTCATACAAAATGCAGCAGCACGACTGATCTTCAACCTTCCCAAATTCTCCCACACCCCCCCTCTGTAATATATTTTCTATCTCATTGTCTTGTATTACGGGGGGCAGTGGTGGCCTAGCAGTTAAGGAAGCGGGCCCGTAATCAGAAGGTTGCCGGTTCGAATCCGGACCCGCCAAGGTGCCACTGAGGTGCCACTGAGCAAAGCACCGTCCCTGGGCGCCTGTCATGGCTGCCCACTGCTCACTCAGGGTGATGGGATAAATGCAGAGGACAAATTTCACTGTGTGCACCGTGTGCTGTGCTGCTGTGTATCACATGTGACAATCATTTCACTTTCATACTCGCCAGTATAGTAGATGGTAAGTGAGTGACATCTACTGGCCAGATTTGGTACTGGAAATTTCAGAGTTGGTTTGCTCCAAGACAGACGGAGGTTTGCCCATGCTTGTTGAAGTGTGTACGGTGCTGTTTCTTGCACTAGAAACCCTCGGAGTAGATACGTCTATAAGTGATATCTGTTTACCGACACTTATATGTATGCTTATGTAGCTTTAAGAAATGTATGGGTTTGGAAAATGTTATGTTTGATAATGTTAAACAGTGTTCTTTTTCATGCTAGCATTACTAGCCTTATGTGGATTCACGTTTGTTAACGTACTAGCATGTAAAAGCAGAAGTTTTGCTTAATGTATTTAGCTGTTTACTCTATGTAGTGAAAGATTGTCTTTGTGTTTCTTTAGTTTTACGGTGGGATGAAAGACATCTGTGTGAAGTCATAACTTGTTGGAACAAACAAAATATACAGTAAAAAGTCAACTGAACAAGTGTGCTTGAGCTTCATTCAAACCGTTCGCTATCTGCCTATATATTGTTGGGACACATTGTTAGGGCAGAATAGTAAAAAGACGTCCACAAATCGAGTGAAGCGAACAGAACAGCTCTGCTTTGCCCATCTTCTCGAAGTCACGGCAAGCGTTACTGAGTTCCAAAATGGATGAGGGAAATCAGCAAACTTTGGAAACAATGTCACAAATCAGTGGTCTATCAGTTAGATCTAGCATATCAACAGCTAACAGTGCTGCAACGAAAGCACGAGCTAAAGCAGAGGCATACAAGGTGAAGATCGCTTATGCAGAGAGAGAAGCTGCCATGTTGCGTGAGAGAGCTCGCATTGAGGAGCAGCAACAGAAAGCACTGGCTGAAACAACACGCCGCAAAGCAGATGTGGAAGCGGACCTTCATGTGTTACAGCTTGAAAGGGAGGTGACTGCAGCATCTATAGAGGCAGAGGTCTATGAAGCTGCGGCTGGTTTAGAAGACGAGCAGTGCCCCAATTTTGGAGAAAAGGAGAGAGCCCAGCGCACTAGGGAGTATGTACAGGACACTCCAGTGCAATACGCTCAGCAGCCTTTTCCTGAATTGCAGCATGTTTTGAGAGAGTCAATTCCTCCTCCTCCAACCACCTTTCAGCTCTCTCCTCAAGCTCACACACACAGTTAACTTCACACAGCAAGCTGGAGTCAACCGTGTGGACCGACAAAACAACGCAACAACAGTTCAGTATGTTTCAAGCCCCTCCTCTCACGTGTCAGCAGTCTACTCAGATACACCACCCCAGCCGCCTGATTTCGCCACCTACTTGATCAGAAGAGAGATGGTGAGCTCAGGATTGACTCAATTCGATGACCGCCCAGAAAATTATTGGGCATGGAAACACTCATTTCAAGGCATCACACATGACCTCAACCTGACCAATCTACTCACGAAATGGCTCGGGCCAGAGTCTTCCGTGCATGCCAATCGAATCAGGTCAGTCCATGTAGCAAGTCCGGCAAAGGCAGTCCAAGTAGTATGGCAGCGCCTAGAAGACTGTTATGGAAGCCCCGAAATCATTGAGCATGCTCTGCTGAAGAGACTAGAAGATTTCCCTCGCATCACAAACAAGGATCCTCGCCAGCTCAGAGAGCTAGGGGACCTGCTGCAGGAATTGGAATCTGCTAAATGGAGTGGGCTCACACCAGGGCTCACATATCTTGACACTGCACGGGGTGTTAACCCCATAGTCGAAAAACTCCCGTACAACCTTCAGGAAAGGTGGGTCACACAAGGCTCCAGGTACAAGGAAGAACACAAAGTAGTCTTCCAACCATTTAGTTTCTTTGTGCAGTTTATCTGCAGCCAAGCGAAAACTAGAAATGACCCAAGCTTCCTTTTTTCTTCATCCAACTGCTTAAACAGTGTAAAACAAGACAGAGCAGTTAAGCAGAACAAACCATCCATCTTTGTTAAGAAAACTGACATGTCAACCGCTGCCTCAGGTTCTCTGTCCAGCCAACCTGAGAAGCTGGATGGGCCAGACAAACATTGTCCCATTCACAACAAGCCACACCCCCTTTCTAAGTGTCGAACATTTCGGAGCAAGCACTTAGATGAACGGAGAGCCTATCTTAAGTAGAACTCCATCTGTTACTGATGCTGTGCTTCTATTGGACATGTTGCTAAGGACTGCAAACTGTCTGTTAAATGCAGAGAATATGACAGCGAAAAGCATGTATCTGCCTTGCACCCTGGGCCCGCCCCCTGGTCCTGCGAAAAGGCCAAATGTGAACTAGAACAAAAGGACGACTTGCTCGATGTTATTTCAAAGTGCACTGAGATATGCAGCAGCTCCCCCCAACCCAGGTCATGCTCCAAGATATGCCTAGTGAGAGTTTACCCTTCGAACCAGCGCAACAAAATGCAACGTGTCTATGCAGTCCTGGATGACCAGAGCAACAGATCGCTGGCGAAGTCACAGTTGATCTATTCGGCATTGGAGGCAACCTTTCCCCCTACACTCTAAAGACATGTTCAAGGACAGTCGAGATGGCGTGGAGAAAAGCAAACGACTTCACAGTGGAGTCACTTGATGGAAAATCTGTAGTGACACTCCCTACCCTCATAGAGTGTAACACCATTCCAGATGACAAATCAGAAATCCCAACACCAGAGATAACACGACAGTTCCCCCACCTTGCTTCTGTGTCTGACAAGATTCTGCCTCTAGATTCCGATGCTCAAATTCTTCTACTCCTCGGGAGAGATGTCTTAAGTGTGCATAAAGTACGTGAGCAGCATAATGGGCCCTACAACACACCATATGCTCAGCGTTTAGACTTAGGCTGGGTCGTCGTAGGAGAAATCTGCCTTGATGGAGTCCACCAGCCAAGAGAAGTCAAAGCCTACAAGACAAACATACTTCATAATGGCAGATCATCCTTCTTCATGCCGTGTACCAAAAGCATTCACGTCAAAGAGCAAATGAGCTCTCACCCTCTGTGGTATGTACCTGACACAACACGGTACTCTAGAAACTCAAACAGTCTCCATACACGGTCGAGTTACCTGGGAGACAATGTTTTCATTAAAAATGCGGATGATGAAAAGGTAGCCTTCTCAATTGAAGACGAAACCTTCTTGGATATAATGAACAAAGAAGTATATCTTGATGAAGACAACCACTAGGTGGCACCATTGCCATTCCGTTCACCTAGACGTCGGCTACCAAACAACAGAGAGCAAGCAATGCAGAGGCTTTCATCGCTGCAACGCACTTTACAGAAGAAGCCAGGTATGAAAAAGCATTTTTTGGACTTCATGCAAAAGGTCATTAAAAACTGCCAAGCAGAACCGGCTCCACCCATGCACCTGGCCGAGGAGTGTTGGTACTTACCAATATTTGGTGTTTACCACCCTCAAAAACCTGACAAAATCAGAGTGGTGTTCGACTCGAGCGCCCAGTTCCAGAACACCTCACTCAACGACGTTCTGCTAAGTGGACCTGACCTCAACAACACCTTAATTGGCATTTTACTGCGTTTTCGTAAAGAGAAGATAGCCATAACTGCTGACATTGAGCAAATGTTTTACAGTTTCAAAGTGAAAGAAGATCACCGCAACTATCTTCGCTTCTTGTGGCACAAAGACAACTGCCCTGAAAGAGAAATCATCGATTACAGGATGACTGTGCATGTTTTTGGTAACAGTCCATCACCAGCTGTTGCTATATATGGCCTACAGCGCACAGCAGAACATGGCGAAGCAGAATATGGCACAGACGCCAAAGAGTTTGTGCTACACAACATTTATGTTGATGATGGGGTAACTTCTGTACCCAGTGAAGAAGAAGCCATTGATTTGTTGAACAGAACGCAAGGAATGCTGGCAGCAGCAAACCTGAAACTCCACAAAATAGCATCTAACAGCGCCATTGTTGTGGAGGCCTTCCCACCAGAGGATTGGGCAAAAGAGCTTAAGGACTTAGATTTGTGTGTGAATTCGCTGCCTCTTCAACGCAGTCTTGGTGTAAGCTGGGACCTCAAAATGAACTGTTTCACCTTCAGGGTGTCAAAAGAGGTCAAACCATTTACGCGGAGAGGGGAACTTTCAACGCTCAACAGTCTGTACGACCCCTTGGGATTTGTCTCTCCGGTTACTATGCAAGGCAAAGCTCTTGTGAGAGAACTCACATCACTGCAGCAGGACTGGGATGAGCCTTTCCCAGCAGACAAAAAAGCTCAGTGGGAAGCATGGACTACAGCCCTGGCAGAACTCGAACATCTACACATTCCAAGGTCGTATATCCCTGTCTCACTCTCACAGACCCTAGGCAGAGAGCTGTGCATTTTCTCAGATGCATCTGTTCTGGCCATTGCTGCTGTGGCGTACCTGCGGGTCGAAGATTCTAAAGGACAACACTATGTGGGGTTTGTGATGAGTAAGTCAAAGCTAGCCCCATTCCCTGCTCACACCATTCCATGCCTAGAGCTGTGCGCGTCAGTGCTCGCTGTCGAGCTCATGGAGCTCATAAAGGAAGAGATGGATGCTGACCTACGTGTCAAGTTCTACACTGATAGCCGTGTGGTACTTGGCTACATTCACAACATGACAAGGAGGTTTCACATGTATGTGGCCAACAGGGTGGCACGCATACGAAAATCCAGAGATAAGGCCTCAGGTAACCACACTGACAACAAAGGTTACAGATAGGCCACTAGGGGCACACAGATTTCAGCGCTTTTCAAGCTGGAGATCCCTTGTGAGAGCCGTTGCAACACTTATCCACATAGCAAGGTCATTTTCTCAATCCACACGTGCAGAAACCTATAGTAAATGGTACCACTGCATGAGACATTGCACAACAGAACACAATCATCAAAGCTGTGCAGCGAGAGGTTTACAAGGAAGAGTTTAAGAACTTAATACAAGACAGCAGAGTGTCGCGGCATAGCTCACTCAAAAGACTGGACCCCTTTATTGACAGTGAAGGTGTTATTAGAGTGGGTGGTCAGATACGTGTAGCTTATCTCACTGATCAAGAGAAGCATCCTTTGATCATACCTTCTAACCATCACATAGCCAAGCTGCTCGTGGAGCATTACCACAGTCAGGCGGCCCATCAAGGCCGCCATTTTACTGCAGGTGCAATACGCACAGCAGGCCTGTGGATTGTTGGAGGCAAAGGGCTCATCTCTAGTGTCATTTACAGATGTGTTATGTGTAAGAAGCTTAGAGGAAGACTGGCAAAATGTCAGATCTGCCCGCAGACAGAGTGTCTGTAGATCCTCCATTCACACACACAGGCGAGTGTGGCCCCCACTCCACCGGGAGACTTCAGTATGGGTCATCTACACAGGAGTCAGTGGCGACAAGTCCAGGGCCTGGCCGACTCTTTCTGGAAGAGGTGGAGGCAGGAATATTTGACAACCCTGCAGCCTAGAAGGAAGTGGATTGAGAACAGAGCCAATGTTCAAGAAGGTGATGTCATACTGCTTAAAAACTGTCAGGCGAAACGAAGTGACTGGCCAGTCGGACTTGTTACAAAGACCATCCAGAGTGAGGACAATAGAGTTCGTAAGGTCATGGTGAAGACTGCAAAACTAGGGATGGTGAAAGAGTATCTAAGACCTATCAGTGACATTGTTGTGCTTTTCTCCAAAGATAATAGTAATTGAAAAGTATATAGTGGCATAATGGAAATTATACCAAGTGGGGAGTGTTCTGGCTGAGCAGTGTAATTTCTCAGCTTGTTCTGTTTGTTTAATTTGTAATATATTTTCTATCTCATCGTCTTGTATTACTCGCCAGTATAGTAGATGGTAAGTGAGTGACATCTACTGGTCAGATTTGGTACTGGAAATTTCAGAGGAGGTTTGCCCATGCTTGTTGAAGTGTGTACGGTGCTGTTTCTTGCGCTAGAAACCCTCGGAGTAGATACGTCTGTAAGTGATATCTGTTTACCGACACTTATATGTACGCTTATGTAGCTTTAAGAAATGTATGGGTTTGGAAAATGTTACGTTTGATAATGTTAAACAGTGTTCTTTTTCATGTTAGCATTACTAGCCTGATGTGGATTCACGTTTGTTAACGTACTAGCATGTAAAAGCAGAAGTTTTGCTTAATGTATATAGCTGTTTACTCTATGTAGTGAAAGATTGTCTTTGTGTTTCTTTAGTTTTACGGTGGGATGAAAGACATCTGTGTGAAGCCATAACTTGTTGGAACAAACAAAATATACAGTGTAGCAGTCAGTCAATATTGAGAAGGCCAGAACTGATGGTCAAATGATGATTTATTGAAGCCGTCCATGTCATCAACCAACGTAAGAGCTAAGCAAGAGCAGATACCAATAATTACGATCACATCACTCATCATGCATAGCACCTTACGTTAGTATATTTCTTTCCCTTAGTATAACAAATCACATCTTACAAGTTGCTCAAATATACTTTAGTCATAGTTACAAACCTTGTTCCCTTATCAACCGATGCTAGATTTGTTGCTTTTTCGGTTGTCCTTTTCTCTGCGTTCCCACTGAGCCTCTCCTGCTTTACTTTGCGCCTTCTGTCTTACCTCAAGCTCAGTTCCGTTACCGTACTTCCGCTCACAAAGGGGTTATCAAAATAAGAGCGGGTAGCATTACATTAATGTAAATCTTACGTTTTTTGGTCTTTACACTCCCATCAAATAATTTTCTGTTGAACATATGAAACACAAATAATTTATATAAAAAAAAACTTTGTCACAACAAGAATAACATATTAAACATCTTAACACTGTAACTTGAGAAATGTCCATACACTCATCAGGAATTTACATTCCACTATCTTCCAGCAGCAGAACTAACTTATGAACTGGACGTTCTACCACTGACATTTTATTCACACGCTGACCTCCTTTGGTAAGATTTCTGTCAGCAAAGGCTATTTTAACCTTTCTGACAAGGCCATCTGTATCTTCTACAGTGTCCAAGATTTGGCCAAACTTCCATTGGGATCGAGGTCGCAAGTCATCTTTGTCCATTACTATGTCACCTATTTGCATGTTCCTTTTAGGCATGTTGCATTTTTGTCTGGTCATAATGTTTTGAAGGTACTCCTGTCTCCATCTGCTCCAGAACTGCTCGAGTAAGTATTGTATTTGACGCCATCGTTTGCGTGCATACAAGTCCGCTTTAACGAACCGTCCGGGGGGAGGCGGAGCCGTTGAGGTTTTCATTGTGACAAGGTGGTTTGGAGTAAGTGGCTCCAAACTTTGTGGATCATTGAGATTGTCTGTTGTCAGGGGGCGGCTGTTTACTATTGCAGCTGCTTCATAGAAGAAGGTTCTGAGGGAAGAATCAGTGAGCCGACCGGGTGTGAGAGCCAATGTTGCATTAAGAACATTTCTTACAGTTCGTATTTGTCGTTCCCATACTCCACCTGCGTGACTAGCATGAGGTGTGTTTAGGATGAAGTCGCATTGTTTTTCTGCAAGGAAGGTTTTCAGTCTATCAGCGTCCATTCCACTTTGTGCTGTGTTCAGCTCATTTTTGGCACCTATAAAGTTGGTACCCTGATCACATTTTATTTGTCTGACTGAGCCTCTTATGGCAATGAAACATCTGAGTCCATTTATAAAAGTATCTGTTGACAGATCCTCTAACATTTCAACATGGACTGCACGTGAATAGAAGCATGTGAAAGGAGGCCGTACCTTTTGTGTTCTTTCCGCGCTTGTTTGGTCAGGAACGACCCAAAAACGAATTCTCTCTGTGGGTAGACCTTTCATTTTTTTGTCCTTCCACAGGTCTCCTTTGTCTACGACAAAACACACACTGGCGAATATAGGATGCAACCTTTTGGCTTAACCTTGGAATCCAATACCCACTGGATCGTATCTCATTCATCGTGAAGCCTTTTCCTTGATGACTGACCCTTTCGTGGCATTGGGCAATTATCAGTTTTGCGATGTGATGTTCTCTGGGAATGATGGTTGGATGTTTGAATGAATTTGGGAGAGATGAATGCTGTAATCTTCCTCCCACCTTAAGCACATTATCTTTGTCCAAGAAAACATCCAAGTTGTGCATTTTGTTGTTCTTTTATAGTTGTTTGCCTTTGTTTAGTGTATCTATTTCATTTTGATATACTTGTCTTTGTAGGTCTTTGATAATGACAGTTTCTGCATTTTGTCTTTCTGTCACAGTGGTGATCGTGTTTGATTTGTCTTTAAGCAGGTATCGTCTGAGACGTGCAACTGCACTGACTGCGCGGGACCAGGATGAGAACTTTCTGAGGCGGTCACTAAGGCTTGCATGTTCAGCAGTTTGTGTACTTAGTGTCTGCACCTTTTTCACTTCTGGGTCTCCTACTAGGAGTTCAATATTTTCCTTTGGTGGGTGTTGTATTTCTCTTTCCCATAGGAATTTAGGGCCAGTAAGCCAATTGGATGAGAGTAGTTTGTTTACTGACATGCCCCTGGAAGCCATGTCTGCTGGGTTTTCGGCAGTAGGCACATGAAACCATTGTTGTGGTGTGGTATTGTTGCGGATTTTCTGCACTCTATTCGCGACAAATGTGTGAAAACGCCTTGCCTCATTATTTAGGTATCCTAGAGTGACTTTAGAGTCAGTCCAAAAGAACTCTTCGACATTGTCATAAAGTAGTTCCTCTCTCAGCATGTTGCTCACGGTGACTGACACTGTGGCTGCGGTAAGTTCCAGCCTTGGGATTGTGGTGATTTTTGTGAGTGAGACACGTGCTTTGCCCATAATGAAGGCACAATGAACTTCCTTGTCTTTGTTTAAGAGTCTGAGATAAGAACATTGTCCATATCCTGTGGTGCTTGCGTCAGAAAAGTGATGTAATTCTCTTTTTACCACATCTCCAAAATCTGCAGGAACATAACATCTGCTTATTTGTAATTTTCTCAAATTGTGAAGATCTCCCTTCCAGCGCTCCCACCGTGGCCTGAGATGCTCTGGTATCGGGTCGTCCCAATTCGTTCCTTGGCGGCACATTTCTTGGAGGATTCCTTTGCCGTTGAGCACGTAAGGAGCTATGAATCCAAGGGGGTCATATCTTGCCGCAACTGTGGATAGGATGCCACGCCGGCTTGGTGGTTGGTCTTTTAGTGTGATGTGAACGTGAAGCAATCTTCCTCCACGTTCCAGTAAATGCCAAGTGCTCTTTCAGTCTGTGCTTCATTAAATGTCAAGTCCTTTGTTTTTGTATCTGTGGCATGCTCTGAGGTCGGAATACTATTCAGAACATTGATGTTGTTGGACACAAACTTGTGTAACCTTAATCCACCCTTTGGCTTCCTTTGCCAGTTGTATAGCATCCTTGACTGTCTCTGCACTGGTGACGCCGTCATCTACGTAGAAGTCTCTTGTTATGAACCGTGAGCCCACAGGATATGCAAGGCTGTTCTCTTTGGCTAAATGTTTCAGTCCATAGTTCGCACAACCAGGTGACGAAACAGCGCCAAAGAGATGAACTGTCATCCTGTACGCTTGCGGTTGGCTGTTTATGTCACCATCTTTCCACCATAAGAAGCGCAAGTAATTGCGATCGCTTTCTTTGACCTGAACATTTTCTCGATGTCACACATCAGCGCAATTTGGTGCTGTCTGAAGCGCACAAGAACACCCATAAGACTGTTGATCATGTCGGGGCCAATCAGTAAATGTTCATTAAGACAGGTACCTTTGTGTTTGGCGGAACAGTCGAAGACCACACGTAACCTGTCAGGTTTCTTTGGATGATAGATGCCATGGTGTGGTATGTACCATGTCTTGCCAGGGAGTCCGATATCATCAGTCTCTTCTGCATCACCTCTTTCAATTATGTCATTCATGTATTTCCTGTAATCCTCCTTGTATTTTTCGTCTTTCATGAGTTTGCGTTTGAGCTGGTTTAGTCTGTTTTCAGCAAGTTGTCTGTTATCTGGCATTTGTGGCTTTTCTCTAAATGGCAATGGCATCTCCAAATGTCCCGTTTCCGTCTGTGTTATGCCTTGCTCAAGCTTCTGGAGGAATATTAAATCCTCTGATACAGTCTTTTTGTTTCTGTCCGTCTCCTTGAAATCTCTTTCCAGAGCAAGTATTGCATCTGCTGGAGTGGAGTGAGGGATTTCTTTAACTGTGACTCTGAGGCAGAGGCTGCTGTCTATATCCGATTCATTGCAAAGCGCTGCGTTGCCTACTATGCTCCATCCTAAGTCCGTGCGAATAGCATAGGGCTCACCATCTTTTCCTAAGATTATTTGTTTAGGTGCAAGAGCCCTGGGACAGGTGTAACCTATAAGGAGACCCACTTCGCAACTGAGGAGTGGAGGGATCTCATCTACAATAGGCAGTAAATGACTCCACTGTTTGGCTGTTTCACATGTGGGTATGTGTTCCCTGTTAGCAGGTAAGCATGCCATGGGGAGCTTTATGACTGTGGCTGAGTTGTAACCTCTCACCAAGAGATCAGACACCCTTCCACTACTTACGACAGCATTTTTACCCATCATGGTAGTCAATCTCAGTTTTACTGGACAAACATCTGCCTGCAGCTCCTGCGTTACATCCTGATCCACAAAGACAGCATCGCTCTGAGTGTCTAATAATGCATAGACCAATTTTTCCTTGAGTGGATTGGTGGTGGTTGACAGCCATCATTGAGGTCCTGACGGTCTGTTCTGATCTGGCAACATTAAGTGACATGGCTGTTGCTGTTTCAGGTGAGTTACCTTGATTTGCATTCTCCGTACTCCCATGTGTTTGTCTTTGCAAACCGTTACTGTAGTTTTCATCATGAAGACACACAGGATGTCTCTTTGTGCAGGTTTCGCACGTGAGGCGGCGTCTGCAGTCCTTAGCACTGTGTCCTTGTTTCAGACAGCCATAACAAAGTTTATTGTCTCTCACATATTTCTTTCTATTTTCTAGAGACATCTTTAAGAAGTCTGGGCATTTGTGAAGCTGATGGGCGTGCTGGCACAACGTGCATGGACAACTGTTAAGTGTCTTTGTTATTGTCCGTTTGTCACTTTGTACAGTTGCATTTGTGATAAATACACCTGCTTTATTCCCACTGATTACCCTAGTACTCCTTTTATCAATATTTGTTTCAGTGCGGCGAAGTGCGTGAATGGAGGTGACTGGGTTGCAAGCAACTTCTGCTTCTAAGGAAGGAAGCAAAATCACAAAAACTTGGAAACTCACCACCCTCCATCAAAGTTTTTGTTACCTGTCTATTCCATCTTGCATTTATCCAGTCCGGTAGTTTGTGCAACAATCTCTGGACTGCACCTTTGGCCAATTCGCTAGCTTCTCTCTAAATGCCTTTTGTATCATGAAAGGTTGACCGTATCTTTGGTTTAGTTTATCCCAAGCATCTTTGTATGCTTCTTCATCGTTTCTGAAGAAAGTTCCTTCAAGACATTGCGAGCCGACCCAGTTACATATCTTCTTAAATAGTACATTTTATCTGCCGCTGAGAGGCCCTTTCGTTCAATCAGGGACATGAATGTTGATTTCCACTCTATGAAATTTATTGGATCACCACTAAACACTGTTGGTTCTGGCGTGGGAAGTTTGTTCATTTTTATGCTGTCTTGCACTGCTTGTGCTAGCTCAGAGACATCCGAGTGAGCTGTTTGCACAGGAATGAAGGGGAGAGCTGGTGTGGGCTGTTTGGGTGTGAAGTTTGGGCTAACTGGTTCGCCTTTTATTGACTGTTCATCCCCCACCAGTGATAACTCTGTATCATATGCTTCCAACCTGGCTCGAGCTGCTTTTACTTCCTTCTGCGCTCTTAAGCGTTCCAGCTCTGAATTTTGCGCCGCCATTTGTTCCTTGTGCTCCTCCTCTAGAGCCTTTATCCTTTCTCTTTGTCTTTGTTCCTCTAATACAACCTCATATTCTGCCTCTTTTGCTGCTAATTCCGCTGCTGCTTCGGCTCGCTTTGCGGTAAGCTGTGAAGCTGAGGATCGTTGGCTGTGGTTTGATGCCGCGGTCGAGCCATATATGGACAAGGCGTAGTCACGCTGTAAAAGTCCACGTAAACGAGTTCTTTCACGCTCTGCATCAAAATCTCCATCAACACCACTTATTCCCTCCAGAATTATTCTTACAACTTCATGAGATACTGCTTCACATGCATCAATCTTTCTCCTTATGTCAGATGGTGGTGCCACTTGGTTTCTCATTTCTGAATAGAACATCAATATATTGTTTTTCCTTTGTTCCATTATGTCTGCAAGTTCTGACATCTCTTCGTCTGTGATATCTGTCTTTAGCTTTTCTCTTGTTTCTCGTACTTGCATTTTCCATTGTTCATAAAGAGTTGTTAGTCTCCTTTCCTTTTGGCTCAATTCTTCCTTTCGGTATGTTAGCATCCTTTCAGTTTGTACTTTAACTCTTTCAGAACGTCTTGGTAAGTCTGACATGCTTTGAGCTTTTTCTTGAAGCTCACTTAACATTTGTTCTTTGCATGTGATTGGATCTTTAATGTATTGTTGTGAACTTGCAATCTGTTCATTTGTGACCGTTTGACTTAGTGATGCAGCTTGCACATCTTCCATTTGAGCCCCTTTCGATCCGTTTCGTCTTCTGACCAACGTCGCGGGTATTACCTTAAACCACGTAGTTCAGCGGGAGGCGGCGGTCAAGCTCTTACTGTAGCAGTCAATATTGAGAAGGCCAGAACTGATGGTCAAATGATGATTTATTGAAGCCGTCCGTGTCATCAACCAACGTAAGAGCTAAGCAAGAGCAGATACCAATAATTACAATCACATGCACCATCATGCACAGCACCTTACGTTAGCATATTTCTTTCCCTTAACATAACAAATCACGTCTTTTCTCACAAACATTACAAGTTGCTCAAATATACTTTAGTCATAGTTACAAACCTTGTTCCCTTATCAACTGATGCTAGATTTGTTGCTTTTAACTTTTTCGGTTGTCCTTTTCTCTGCGTTCCCACTGAGCCTCTCCTGCTTTACCTCGCGTCTTCTGTCTTATCTCAAGCTCAGTTCCGTTACCGTACTTCCGCTCACAAAGGGGTTATCAAAATAAGAGCGGGTAACATTACATTAATGTAAATCTTACGTTTTTTGGTCTTTACATTGCTGTTCTGCACAACTTTTAGTGTATTGATTATTTATTGCAGGGTGGCCGAAGAAGTAAACATTCAAAAACTCACGCAATCATAAAAACTATTTACTGGGAACAACACAGTGGTGTGAAACACTAGAAACAATATGAATGTTTCTGTACAGAAAATGAGAACTGACTCCCATTAGGCCCTCCTATAAAACCCAGAATAGACTGATGGAGCCATTTATTCAGAAAAGACTCCTTCTTTACAGCTGGACCTTGACACGCCGGGTTCACCTCTCGTAGCAATTTCTTATTCACATGGCCACGGGCTGCTCCCTGGGGTGCAGGAATAATGACTTCCAGACCTGCTTAGCGAACCTGAGTTGTTGCGATTATTCGGCCAGGTTACTTCATCCCACATTTATATTACCTGCTGATGACGGGAAACGCAGCCTGCCAACTAGGTGGCGAATAAACTACAAACGTATTCATCTTTAAATGTGGACAAAAAAATGTCACACTCTCATTTTTGGGTGTAGGATATTATTCTTATGAATGACAGTGGAGATTCTAGATAAGATACTTCAGCTCCCATATTTGGCTATAAAGTGACCGTGTTAACAAACTGTTATTCAATCTAAAAATATATTATATATTAATTCAATTTGTTCAGTAAATTGGATGAAAAAAACAACAAGAATCTAACATTATGTGTTTAGTGTTTATGTCCTCACATTTTTCTGTAGTCTGTATTAAACTGAAAGTCTGCACTTCAACTGCATCTCAGATGTTTTGTTTAAAATTAATTGTGATTAAATGTGTAGAACCAAGATTAGAAAAAAAGTTGTCTGTCCAGTTATTTATGGACATAACTGTATGTAACTTTTTACTCTTCCTTCTACAACAACTTTATTTTATGTATAATTGCACAATTGCTGCCATCATGACGTCACACTGTGCTGCCTCTGACACTGAAGAAATATTAGTGTCCACTAAAATAGCGTCCATTACACATATATTCTGCAGCACTAACCAGTTCGTCTTGGAGGTAGAATGTAAAGAATCGTCCTCTCCCCTCCTGAACAGTTCTCAGTGCGGCTCCTCTTCCTCCACAGGAACTGCAAATTCTTCTCCTTCAGATCCCACTTGTTATAACTTGTCTGGGGGAATCAGGGGTGTGATGAGCATGATATAAGGCTGCATACATATATCATGGGAGCCCATGTGTATTATGTGTATTTATTGTCTAATAATAATTTTGCTCGCAGATTTGAATTGTCGTTGCGAAGTGAGAAAGATTCTTGTGAGTCTTGTGTTTTTCGTATGAATAAAAAAGACAGAAATGTACCTCCACAGGACTCCCAGGACCGAACCACAGGGCACGTTCCCACACACAGTTATGGAGAACCTGGAGAAAAACAGTCCTTCTTAACTAAGTGTAATTACACATGTCTGGAGATTCTGTATTTAAGTTAGATTTTAAGCAAAACTTCTTTACGTTTAGTTAAGAATATACCTCGAACCCGCCTATCGTGCCGAAATTACGTTTCAGTGCGGTTTCGTGATCTGCTTTCGGTTTTGTTTTCACACGCCAGGGTGCGGCTGGATGTCGTCTCAGAGCATAACAGTAAGATATTTTTTATACTTTTACTTTTATAACATGAAAGATATTCACTGGTCTCGTCATAACCTTCTTATTCAGTGTATTTATTTTACCTGAAGATTTTACTAGCGGTGGCTTTTTACATTTACATTTACAGCATTTATCAGATGCCCTTATCCAGAGCGACTTACAATCAGTAGTTACAGGGACAGTCCCCCTGGAGACACTCAGGGTTAAGTGTCTTGCTCAGGGACACAATGGTAGTAAGTGGGATTTGAACCTGGGTCTTCTGGTTCATAGGCGAGTGTGTTACCCACTAGGCTACTACCACCCTTTTTAGATTCGTATTTTGCGAGTTTCTTTTTATTCACAGAATTATTATTATATTATTGAATAAAGTATACATATGGGCGCTATTAAAGGGAAAAGTGGGGACGGTTGAAAAACTCACGTTTACTTCAGCTTCTTATTTTAATCGGAATAATTTTCCCAGGTACACATCTACAGATCTGTAAAATATATGCTAATTGTGGTACTTAAATAATAAACACACGACCACAAAAATGGTTTTACAGACTTTTATCTGCACGGATGTCAGGAGCTTCACATAAAAACCGGACTGAAATGTTTCCTGGTTGAAGAGAGATCAGGCAAAAAACATTTCAGGAATTACACAGTTTCCCCAGCAGATGGCGACATCTATACACACTGCAACACTGAACCAAGCAACAATACACATGTACCATAATAATATATTTACAGGTTATACCAAACAGCCAGGCTGCTGTTTATTACCAAGATTTCTATCTGAACCAAGACACTGAAATTGTAGAAAACTTTTCTGCACCTTTAACCTCATCTTCTAGGCCCAGATTCTGTCTCTTCTTAATAAATTAATAAAGGGTTGTGTGGCAAATGACAAAATCTTTTCCCAGTAACCTCACTGTGCTGCCTTCATCTTTCATTATGTCTGTAGCTAACGCTTCACCGGTTTGACCAGTTTGGCCGGTTTGATAACATTTCCTACCCTGCGATCTGGTGTGTTGAAAGACCGGATCACATTTATACTTATTCAAACCAAGCCATGTTGTGCGACCGTTGATGTAATTTTAGGGGCAGAGCTTCATGGTGGTTTTGTTGGGCCACGGCCACCTCTGATCAAAGCCCCCTGTCTTGTTCATTATAGTAGTGGTGCCACTTCACCAAAAATACTGGGCCAGGTTCACAAATGCTGTTAAATATTCAACAAATGCTTACAAAACTGCTGCCCTTCACCCTTAAACACAGATGCAGGAATCAGATGTACAGGATGCCTGGAGTTAGAAAAGAAGATCTGATGTCAGCTTCATCCAACAGGAAGAGCAATCTTCCAAACATGAAGAGTGTCTGTGTGATTCTTCTGATTGTTCACTGGACAACTAAATGCAGAGCAGGTACCTTCACTAAGAAATGTCTGGATACTGGGCCACTGCCATATTTTACACAAAAGTGGCCTAAAAGCTCAATAACGCTTTGTGGGCTTCACAGATTATGCTGTAAGCAAATTAGGCTGTGAGTGTCGCAAAAAGAATAAAAAGAGTCTGACAAATTGTTCTGATGTATTGGTTCTCATTGGCTATTCAGCTTAATCAGCAGTATTTTTCACTCACTTTATATCATGCACACTTGTATATGTAAATTTAATCACATAATTTCAGAAGGAAGCAGAGCTTTTTTATTCTTTGGACCTTCTATATCCATGGTCATTGATCACGATGGGCAGACTCCACAGGTTCTCTTGTCCAAGTCACGTTCTACTTGGTTTTATTATAACTTTGAGGAATAGCCTGTGTCCATATGGGTGGAGTCACACCAATCATGCCAGGGTTGGTCCAGACCTTATCAAAGGCTTCATATAGTATATATGTGAGCTTGTATTTCTAATTCACAGAATTCATATTCAGTGAGTAAAATTTAATGATTTATTTATGTGTTCAGATAAGTTTCAGGTTGTTGGTCCAGCTGGGCCTGTTGTTGCTGTAGTTGGTGAAGACCTGATCCTGCCCTGTTCCCTCAAACCCAACAGCAGTGCTGTGGACATGAGAGTGGAGTGGTCACTCGCTGACTCGGATGATGTGGTGCATCTTTATGAAGAAGGTTCTGATGATCTACAGAAACAGATTCCATCTTATAAACAGAGGACCACGCTGTTCAGAGAGGAACTGAAGAGAGGAAATGCTTCATTAAAACTCTCACGTGTGGCACTTTTTGATGAAAATATATACAAATGTTTAATTGACTCAAAAAACTGGTTTGATGATGTTTCATTCCAGGTCATAATTGTAGGTGAGTATCATACATCTCCATTGAGATGATTGGCACATGTGAGCTGGTTCTGTTCTTAAAATGTAAAGGTATTACGGTCTTTCTCATTTCTCTTCAGCTGTGGGAACAAAACCAGTTGTCTCTGCAGAGGGACACAGGGATGGACGGGTCAGTCTAGTGTGTGAATCTACAGGCTGGAATCCAGCGCCTGAAGTCGAGTGGCTGGACAGTGAAGGGAAGATTCTTCCTGCTGAACCTACAGAGTCACACAGGGTCACTGAGGGCTTCAGTGTCAAACGCCGGGTGACAGTCGAGGAAGGAGACACTCACAAAAACATCAGTTTAATCTGCAGAGTTTCATCCCACAAACATACAAAAGAAGAGCAGATTCATGTCCCTCGTAAGTACTGAGTACAGAGTCCTCCTCATAAACTTTATTCATTCTTCTGGTTGTTTATTTTCTGGGACATCCTGTTGTTCACCATGTTCTTGTCCATGCTGGAATAACATCAGTGTGGATATATCAGTGGAGGAGGGTTAATATTGTTAAAGTGATCAGCAACCGTCGACACAAATGTTGCTTAATGTACTTTTGCTGGAAATCAATGCATTATCATGCTAAGCTGCAATTAACCATTTTTTCTGACACCATTAGACAGTGTAAATAGAAACACAATTACTGTAACACACCAGAACCCTGTAGTGGGAGTTTAATATACAGTACATAACTCCACATGTGTTCATTCATAGTTTTGATGCCTTCAGTGAGAATCTACCAATGTAAATGGTCCTGAAAACATTGAATGAGAAGGTGTGTCAAAATGTTTGGCCTGTACTGTAGTAGGATTTATCTCTAGGTTTAAGTGGAAACATATATGGAAAGAAATATACACAGTCATGATAAACGCTAATACAAAATTATACATTTTGATAACAGAACATTATTAACATAAAAAATAAGTGTGATGAGCACTCTTGTACTCTTCATATTAAATTACATTTAGATCTCATGAATCAATTTTTCACACCAAGCACAGCCCAACCACAAATATGGATTAAAAACATGAAATGATCTTAACAAAATGTTGCAAATTGTTAAACTGGAAATTGAAAAATTAAACATTAAATACTGAGCCATACCAGTCTTTTTGTCATGTGGCAGGAGTGTCTGAAAAGATGCACGTTGCTGTTCAGACCAGCATTTTAAAATGTCCTTGAAATTCCCTGCTAAACTAGAAATAACACATTTATGGCCTTGTTTGTTGGTTGAAACAGATTTGTGTGCTACAGGTCATGTTCAGCTGTTAGAGAAGTTTATTGTATTTAGTATAAAAGTTGGATGTGTGTAACTTGCTCTGTATGTTGTAGGTGCTCATCACTGGAAGAACCTCCTATGTGTTTTTATACCTCTGGCTGTTATTGTGGCTGTTATTGGATTTCTTTTACAAAAAGGTAATTATTTACCTGTTTAATATTTAGATCTTACCTGAGATAAGTACAACCCCTCCATGTCCTGAGTGTTTATATTCCACTGGGACTGTGGTCTGTCACCTACCCTGAAGTCCATGAAGTGGTCATTATCTTTACATTATAGGACCTCATCTCCTCCATTGTTACTGCTGATCAGTACTTGTGTGTCTGGCCACATGGTCCAGGGTCTGCAGCAATTCAGCAGGAGATCCAGCACCCAGTCATCAAGGGTGCTGGTGTTGTTAAGGATTTCTTTATTATATAGGTTCTTGGTGTTTAATTGTGCAGGTATTGTTTTCCTTGATCACATTACATTGTCAACATTGCTTTTCCTGAAATTCAAGAAATAAAGTTGTATCTATATGTAAACTATGATTTAAAATATGAATGTATTTATTTTATTCCACCAGAGGAGAAAATCAAGACAACAGTCATGTCAACCCATAAAGCCAATATGAAGAAACAATTTCAGAAGATTGTCAAAGACAAAGAAAGCGCCCTTGAGAGAATTTACACAGAACTCTACTTCACAGAGGGAGATGGTGATGAGGTGAATGAGGGAAACATTGGAGCATCACACAGCAGAAGAACACAAGACAACGTCATCAACTGCAGCAACATCTTTAAATCTTCACCTGGAAGAGAGAAAAAGATCAGAACTGTGGTGACCAAGGGTCTGTCTGGAATTGGAAAATCTGTGTCTGTTCAGAAAGTTCTTCTCGACTGGGCAGAAGGAAAAGCAGATAAAGACGTAGATTTCATGTTTGTCCTTCCTTTCAGTGAAATGAATTTGATGAAAGATGAGCAGTACAGTCTTTATCAACTTCTGCTTCACCACCATCCTGCAATCAAAGACCTGAAAAGGTATCTCAAGATGTTGGATTATTACAAGATTGTTCTCATCTTTGATGGTCTGGATGAAAACAGACTTCAGCTGCAGTTTGAAGACAACAAGAAACTTTGTGATACGACAGAAACCTCATCAGTAGAGACGCTGATAACAAACATCATTCAGAAGAACCTGCTGCCTTTTGCTCTCATCTGGATAACCTCACGCCCAGCAGCAGCTCAGAAGATCCCTTCTAGCTACATCCACAGATGGACAGAAATACAAGGGTTTAGTGACACAGAGAAGGAGGAGAACTTTAGGAAGAGAATCAGTGATGAGACTCAAGCCGACAAGATCATCTCTCACATTCAGACATCAGGGAGTCTCTACACCATGTGTTATAGACCCATCTTCTGCTGGATTTCAGCCACTGTACTTCAGGACATGCTGCTCCAAGAAGACAGTACAGAAATCCCCAGAACTCTGACTGAGATCTTCATTCACTTCCTGATCATCCAGACCAAGAAGAATCAGCAGCAGAATTGTGATGAGAGGAATGGAGCAAACAGACAGGAGCTCCTGCAGTCAGATAAAGACGTCATTCTGAAATGGTCTAAACTGGCTTTTACACAGCTGGGGAAGAGGAACCTGTGGTTTTATGAAGAAGACCTGACAGAGTGTGATATAGACATCACCAATGCCCCAGTGAATTCTGGGATCTTTATGGAAGTGTCTGTGTTTCATGAAAAGAAGGTCTTCAGCTTTGTTCATGAGATTATCCAGGAGTTTCTTGCTGCGTTCTATGTGTTTTACTGCTATATGAGCAGGAACATGGAACCACTGGAGTCTTTTCTCACAGAACAGAACAGGATCTCACCAGATGACTTGCTGAATGCTGCTGTAGATAAATACTTACAGAGTGAGAACAGACATCTGGATCTTTTCCTGCATTTTCTTCTGGGAATCTCACTGGAGTCCAACCAGAAACTCCTAAAAGATCTACTGCCCCAAACAGAGAGCAGCTCAGAGAGTCAGAAGAACAAAGATACTGATAACAGCAGAACTACAGTCTCCACTGAAACAGGCAGGAATTTCTTATTTGGGATGTTTGGAATGAAAGACGCTTCACTGCGTGAGGAGACTGATCACTACTTGAGATCAGGTGAACTTTCTCCTGCCCACTGCTCAGTACTGGCCTGCATGATTCTGGTATCAGAGGATGTGCTGGAGGAGTTTGACCTGCAGGAGTACAGGACAGATAATGAAGGTCATCACAGACTGATCATGGCACTGAGGAACTGCAGAAAGGCTCGGTGAGTTCCTGACTTTCTGAAATATTATGATGGTGGTCAGTCAGCCCAAATCTCTCCCACTAGAAAGGTCTCCTTTTCCTGCCTAATTTTACATATTGATGACTTTTCTCCTTTTGGCTAATTGACCTTCCATTGACCTGCCCAGGCGGCAGTGTGTAGGGATGGTATCTTGTTCAAGGCACCTCAGTGCCACCTGGCTGACTGGCAGTTTTCATCTTGTCATGAGGGCAGCTTCCTTCAGCACAAGACTCCTAATTGCCCTTTTAATAAAGAGACATACAGGGTTTTCCAGCATTACTGGAGGAGATTATGTTAAGATAATTAGGATCTGTGTCCTACTGGCTGCTATATACAACTGTCCAGGAGAAAGAGAATTGCCATCACATTCCTGCTGATGTAATTGTGTTGTGCTGGCTGAAATGTGAAATGTACATTTTATTCACTTTTATGATGTACGGTCAGGTGTAACAATGAACCGTGCAGTGCAGATTACTTGCTGTTTATTTTGCTGTAATTTTTTTATGTGATGTGTGTGTGTTTGCATGTTTGTGTTTGTTGAGGTTGAAGTTTATTGTCATATGTACAAAGTACAGCATACAGAGCACAATGAAATTCTTACTTGAAAACCTCTCCCACGTAGACAGAACATAGAACATGATACCTAGAAGACATAGAAGACAAAGGAAGGAAAAGAAACATAATCTAAAACACAATGAGACAGCACTACACACACACATGCACACTCACACATTGGACCTCATTTTTATATATTTGGGAGTTAAAATCACGATCTGCCAAGTTAGGTGTGTGATTCAGGTGTACCTGTACTGATCCGTGCATAGCACATGTCCATCTTACTAAATCCAGCGCCTGAAAACAGTGTGATTTACATGGCCACACCCTAAAACTTTGTGAAATGAAGGAATGGAAGGTGGCAAAGAAGAGGACGTGTTTCTGTGGAAATTGATGTCCAATGTATAGAAGACTTTCTCTAATATCACTATTGCACTGAAAGCTCAAAAAGAATGTTAATTTATTCAGGTCTAGAGGAATAAAACGGTAATACTTGGCCACTTAAAATGCGGTCTAAAAAAAACTTGCCGAACTTCAGCCGATCTACTGTATGAAGATGCCGTTTACACTAGTAATGTGTTTACATTTACATTTACATTTACGTTTACAGCATTTGGCAGACGGCCTTATCCAGAGCGACTTACAACGTGCATTCAAGTTACCATCTATGAAGAGATCAATTCCGGGTCGCTAGGACCCCCAACTATGAATACAATCTTTTTATTCACTCTGTTGTAGATTCTGTACACAAGTTCGACAATAAGAAAAGTTACAATTTAATCTAAATATATTTTAAAGAGGAAGGTCTTGAGCTGTCGTTGTTTAGGTTGAGGTTTATTGTCATATGTACAAAGTACAGTGTACAGAGCACAATGAAATTCTTACTTGAAAACCTCTCCCATGTAGACAGAACATAGAGCATGATACATAGAAGACATAGAAGACAAAGTGCAGCAGCAAAAAATAAATAAGTCACAGAAGGGTGAATATATCTAAGTTGCATAAAAAAGTGATTGAGCATAATTTAAGTGACAGTGCAGTGCATACTATGTGTTGTATAGCCTGATGGCACTGGGGTAGAAACTGTCCCAGAATCGTGATGTGTGTGTGTGAATTTTCCTGAGTCTCTTGCCTGATGGCTGGGGTCCTTCAGGATGCTCTTTGTTTTCCTGAGACAGCGTGTGGTGTAAATGTCCATTATTGCTGGGAGTCGTGTGCCAGGACGCAATACTGCCCGTGAGGATGGACTCCACAGCGCACCTGTAGAAGCTGGTGAGGACAGAGGTGGATACCCCAGCCTTCTTTAGGCGTCTGAGGAAGTGGAGTCTTTGGTGGGCTTTTTTGGTGACCGCTGCTGTGTGTTCTGAGGACTTGAGGTCAGCACTGAGGGTGACCCCAAGGAGCCTGAAGCTGCTGACCCTCTCCACAGCACCTCCTCCCATGTAGATAGGAAGATGAGCTGTACTCTGCCTCCTAAAATCCAAAACCATCTCCTTGGTTTTACTGACATTGAGAGAGAGGTTGTTCTCCTGACACCACTCTACCAAGAGTCTCACCTCCTCTCTGTAGGCCGTCTCGTTGCTGTTGTTGGAGCTGTGTCTGGACACACAGTCATGTGTAAACAGGGAGTACAGCATTGGGCTCAGAACACTTCCCTGTGGCGTTCCAGTGTTGAGGATCATTGTGGTGGAGGTGTTTTTGCCGATCCTCACATGCTGCGGTCTGTTGGTGAGAAGGTCCAGAACCCAGTTGCACAGAGTGGCACTGAGTCCCAGCTCCCGCAGCTTCTGGATCAGCGAGCGACAGTGAGTGGACTGACGCCGCTCTCACCGCCACGTTCTACAACTGCCTCCGGGAGGCGGTAAAGGACGTGATGGTAAACCGCGATTGGGGGGACACTCTGGACAGTATAATCACGCTGGCCACGTCCATTGACAGGCATCTCGCCGAGCGCGGCCACGAGCGGCGTAACCCCGCCCCTTCCGATTATGCTCCGGCAGCACGCCAATCTGACGCCCCGACGGCTCCGTCCCCCCGAGGTTTCGACGAACCCATGCAGCTGGGCCGAACTCGACCCCCGATCACTCCACAGGAACGCAGACACCGAGAAAACCTCGGACTATGCTACTACTGTGGAGGTCGGAATCATTTTAGCGCCGGCTGCCCCAACCGGCGAATCCCACCACAACCGGCGGAAAACTCCCCCGCTCACCCAAGGTTTGTAGCCCCCTGGTGAGCACCAAATCCCCCCCCTGCTCCGCCATCCGCTGCACCCAAACCCGGCCGACATCAGGGACAAGCTCTAGTGGACTTCTGGGCGGCCATGAATCTGATGGATATTGACTTGGCCACCCGACTCCAGCTCCCGGTCACCTGGTGCGATCCACCACGCGCAATCATGGGATTGGATGGAAGCCCGTTGGGTTCGGGTCGGGTCCTGTTCCAGACTGAACCCCTACTCACCTACCTCAAACCCAACCATGTCGAAAACATGACCTTTTACCTGACCACGACTCCCCATGACCCCATCGTGCTGGGCTACCCCTGGCTGACCACCCACAAACCCCACATCGACTGGACCAAGAGCCAAATTAAACAGTGGGGACGCCAATGCTTCTGCCACAAACCCCAACAGGCCACACCAACGAACCGCTCTCGTCCCCAGAACATCTCTGCAGTACAACTCGGCCACGCCCCTTGACCAATGCCATGTTGCCTAACCAAGCCCATGTCCCCGGTCCAAAGGGAACGAGACCACGCCTCCATGCAGCCACATGCCCCTGTCAAAGCCAGCCCCTCGTCCACCCTGCTCCACCTTGACCAAACCATGGCGTCCCCGACTGTTACCATGACCTCGCCCCTGTGTTCGACAAGGACAGGGCCGCAGAACTGCCCCCGCACCGACCCTACGATTTGCCGATCGATCTGCTCCCTGGGGCCTTACCCCCGCGGGGCCGTCTATACTCCCTCTCACTCCCGGAACGGAGGGCAATGGACGAATAAATCTCAGTGTCCCTGTCCAGTGGCATCATCCGCCCTTCCACCTCTCCAGCTGCCGCTCCATTCTTCTTTGTGGGGAAGAAGGATGGGGGCCTACGACCCTGTATTGACTACCGCAAACTAAACGCGGTAACCAAGAAGAACCGGTACCCCCTTCCACTCCTGAACACCGCCTTTGAACTCCTGTCGGGGGCCACTATCTTTACCAAACTGGACCTCCGAAACGCATACCACCTCGTTTGGATACGGGAAAAAAAACCGTCTGTTCGTCAAGTTAGAAAAGAGCACCTTCCACGCCACTGAAATCTCCTTCCTGGGATTCCACATCAGTCCACAAGGAATTGCCATGGATCCGGTCAAAACCACCGCAGTCACTGAGTGGCCTGTGCACACCACCATCCGACACCTCAAACAATTTCTGGGATTCGCTAACTTCTACCGCAGATTCATCCGTAACTTCAGCAAGGTGGCCCAACCCATGACTTCCCTCCTCAAGAACAAACCCACAACCCTCCGATGGAACCCCCTGGCTCAGCAGGCATTCACCAAGCTGAAGCAACTTTTCACCACGGCTCCCATCCTAGTCCACCCGGACCCCCAGCTCCCCTTCACGGTAGAAGTCGACGCATCCAGTCTCAACGTAACCCTCGAGACAACAAATTACACCCCTGCTCATTCTTCTCCCTTAGGCTAAACCCGGCCGAACAAAACTATTCTTGCTATTTACCTAGACAACTCGCAGCTCTCTCCTTCTACAACAGCCCGCAACTTTGGCGTAACAATAGACAACCGACTCTCCTTCTCGGCTCACATCAGCAATCTTTCCCGCTCATGTAGGTTCCTTCTCTACAATATCAGACGAATCCGCCCTTATCTGTCAACCCAGGCCACCCAACTACTGGTTCAGTCCTTAGTAACCTCACGACTGGACTACTGCAACTCCCTTCTAGCTGGTCTACCTCTATGTACCATCCGACCTCTACAACTCATGCAAAATGCAGCAGCACGACTGATCTTCAACCTTCCCAAATTCTCCCACACCACCTCTCTGCTACGCTCCCTCCACTGGCTCCCAGTAGCTGCACGCATCAGGTTCAAAATACTGTTGCTGGCCTACAAAGCCAAACAAGGATTAGCACCATCCTACCTCACAGCCCTTATTACACCTCGCACTGCACCTCGTATACTCCGAGCCTCCAGTACTGCTCGCCTAGTCCCTCCATCTCTGAAGGTAAAAGGAAAACATTAATTTAGACTCTTCTCCGTCTTGACCCCTCTGTGGTGGAATGAACTCCCCCTTGATGTCAGAACAGCTCAGTCACTGAGTACCTTACAACGTACCTGAGTACGTTGTAAGTTGCTCTGGATAAGGGCGTCTGCCAAATGCCGTAAATGTAAATGACGTTGGGAACAGGGAACTCTTAGCCATCAGATTAGCGCTAGAGGAATGGCGCCACTGGCTGGAGGGAGTGGTCCACCGATTCCTGGTGTTAACCGACCACAAGAATCTGGTCTACCTACAGAACGCACAAAGCCTCAACCCACGGCAAGCCCGCTGGGCCATGTTTTTCACCCGCTTCAACTTCACAGTATCTTATCTCCCCGGCACCAAAAACGCGAAGGCAGATGCACTATCACGCCGATATGTCCCGGAGGCTGAGGACAATCAGCCCTCACCCATCCTCTCACAACCCTTCCTCCTGGCCCCTGTGCACTGGACCCTCATGCAGGAAGTCACTGCTGATCACACACTCCACCCCCCACCTCTAACCACGCCTCCCAACCTCACGTACGTCTCACCCCCTCTCTGTCCGTGTGTCCTACAATGGGGGCATGACACACCACTGGCCGGACACCCTGAAAGGCAGCGCACCCTAACCAACATTCGCCACACGTTTTGGTGGCCGGACCTGGCTGCCGATGTACAGGCCGATGTGCCGATGTCCCTTCCGCATCACCCGCCGCATCAACCCTGCAACCCTGTGGCTTATCAGCTATTCCTCGCACCCTCCGCGTCAGTCCAGTCTTCCACGTCTCCCACCTCCGCAAAGTTCACTCGTACCCCCTGCCACCGTCTCCGCGGCGCATCGACGGATTGCTCGCCTGGGTTCTTCACCGGGATACACCACTGGCTGGGATATCCTGGATCCGGTCCTACTCCTAGAGTTCCATGACTGCCATCCAGATCTGCCGAGCCCTTCAGGAGCCGGGCCTAGGAGGGGGGGCTCTGTCATGGCCAACACGCATCCAGCCCACCAGAGAGCGCCAGACCAGCCAGGAAGACCATGACCCGGAAGAAGAAACGGAAGCGTTTCCACCCAACTACTGGTTCAGTCCTTAGTAACCTCACGACTGGACAACTGCAACTCCCTTCTAGCTGGTCTACCTCTATGTACCATCCGACCTCTACTACTCATACAAAATGCAGCAGCACGACTGATCTTCAACCTTCCCAAATTCTCACACACCACTGCCGAAGGGGGGGCTCTGTCATGGCCAACACACATCCAGCCCACCAGAGAGCACCAGACCAGCCAGGAAGACCATGACCTGGAAGAGGAAACGGAAGCATGCAGCATCAAGTATAAAAGTCGGGTGACCCCGAGGAGACGCTGCACGCTCTTAGTATGAAATTATTCATTCGAGACGCTCGCTTCCTTAAATCACGACCTAGATCTGTTGACCCATGAATAACGACCTTCGCCTGCCCCCGACTCAGAGAATTGCTTGATCCTTGAAATCCATGTTCCTCCCGTCCCGCCCACATTCCCGGACAGTCCTGAAACCCGCCGTCTTCCTATTCTCTTCTGCCCCGGTAACCCCCACAGATCCCGACTTCACTTCCCGCCACGCTGCAGTGCGTCCACTGCTTCCTCCACGTCCCCATTCCCCGCCAGTCTCTCCCCCACAGACCAAACATCCCCAATCGTCCTCCCCAGCCCCTAGCATGTCTGCAAATGCGTCACAGAACTCACCGTGTGACAGAAATCAATACAGGAATGTTTTAAGTGAAATGAAAGTGAAGAGATTGTCATTGTGATACACAGCACAGCACACGGTGATGCAACGAAATGTGTCCTCTGCTTTTAACCATCACCCTTGGTGAGCAGTGAGCAGCCATGACAGGAGCCGGGGAGCAGTGTGTGGAGACGGTGCTTTGCTCAGTGGCACCTCAGTGGCACCTTGGTGGATCGGGATTCAAACCTTCTGATTATGGGGGCTTCCTTAACTGCTAGGCCACCACTGCCCCTTATATATCATGAAATCATGTGTCTGTGGGTTGTAATGTGTGTGTTTAATTGGTGTGTGTGTGCTTGAATGTGTATGTTTGTACATTTTTGTGTGTGTGTGTGTGTGTGTGTGTGTTGTTTTGCTGTCTTAAAATAACTGGAGTTGAATGCCAAGTTCTGCACAAAGAAAATGATAAAAAGAAACATAAACTAAAACACACAATCATACAGCACTACACACACACAATGATAAAGTACTACACACACACGTCACAACACACACACAAAGAGACAGCATTACACACACACACACAAGGAGACAACACTTTACTACCTGTTGACCAATGTTTTGCAAGGTTAAAGTGTAAGTGTATGTATGTGTGTGTGTGTGTGTGTGTATATGTGTATCATAATCAGATGTATTATTATGTTTCTCCCAGGCTGCGTGGTTGTTCCCTCACAGATACCAGCTGTTCAGTTCTGTCCTCAGTTCTCACATCAAACTCCTCAAGTCTGAGAAAACTGGACCTGAGTAACAATAATCTGCAGAATTCAGGAGTGAAACGTCTCTCTACAGGACTGGAGCATCCAAACTGTAAACTGGAGACACTACAGTGAGTGTTAATATCAGTACTGGATGTTGTGCTGTGTGTGTGTGTGTGTGTGTATTATGTTTATTTATAGAACATTTAGAACAACAGTTGAACTAAAGTGCTGCACAAAGAACGTGAGAAAAAGAAACACAAAATAAAGCACACAATGATTCAGCATCACAAACACTTTTTAGTATCTTTTAACCAACGTTTTGCAACGTTAAATCCATAAGTGTGTGTCCACTGTGTGCTGTGTGTGCATGTGTGTGTGTGTTTCGTGTTTAAGTTAAATTGTTTATTTATAGAACATTGTAAATAACAGATAAACCCAAAGATCTACAGAAAGAAAGTGAGAGAAAAAAAAACACAAATTAAAACACTACAGCAGTACACACACACTACAGTACACACACACACACAATGAGACAGCACTACACAGACGTTTTAGTGCCTATTAACCAGCCTGCTGCATTGTTTTAATCCATAAGTGTGTATATATTTGTGTGTCTGTGTTTAGTCTGTGTGTTTGGTTGGGTGGGTTTGTTCATGTGTGTTTATTTGGGTTTGTTTGTGTGTGTGTGTACTTGTGTGTGTATGAGTGTGTGTGAGGTGTTTATTTATAGAACTTACAAAACAAAAGGAGTTGAACCCAAAGTGTTGCACAAAAAAATGAAAAAGAAAACAGTTAAAACACACAGTAATACTGCACTACACTACACACAGACACACACATACACACACACACAAAACAAACTTCTTAGTGCCTGTTAACATTTTTTCATCCAAAACTGTGTGTGTGTTCTTGTGTGTGTGTCTGTGTGTGTGTGTGTGTGTGTGTGTGTGTTCTTGTGTGCTGTGTGTGTGTGTGTGTGTGTGTGTACAGGTATATGTGTATAATAATCAGATGTATTATTATATTTCTCCCAGGCTGCAGCGTTGTTCCCTCACAGATACCAGCTGTTCAGTTCTGTCCTCAGTTCTCACATCAAACTCCTCAAGTCTGAGAGAACTGGACCTGAGTAACAATAATCTGCAGAATTCAGGAGTGAAACGTCTCTCTACAGCACTGGAGCATCCAAACTGTAAACTGGAGACACTACAGTGAGTGTTAATATCAGTACTGGATGTTGTGCTGTGTGTGTGTGTGTGTGTGTGTGTGTGTGTGTGTGTGTGTGTGTGTGTGTGTGTGTGTGTGTTATTATGTTTATTTATAGAACATTTAGAACAACAGTTGAACCCAAAGTTCTGCACAAAGAAAGTGAGAAAAATAAACACAAATAAAACACACAATGTTACAGCACTACACACACTTTTTAGTACCTGTTAGCCATAATTCTGCAAGGTTTAATGTGTGTGTGTGTATGTGTGTGTACATGTATATGGGTATTATAATCAGATGTATTATTATGTTTCTCCCAGGCTGCAGCGTTGTTCCCTCACAAATACCAGCTGTTCAGTTCTGTACTCAGTTCTCACATCAAACTCCTCAAGTCTGAGAGAACTGGACCTGAGTGACAATAATCTGCAGGATTCAGGAGTGAAACTTCTCTCTACAGCACTGAAGCATCCAGACTGTAAACTGGAGACACTACAGTGAGTGTTGATATCAGTACTGGATGTTGTGCTGTGTGTGTGTATGTATGTGTGTGTGTGTGTGTGTGTGTGTTTCATGTTTAAGTTAAATTGTGTTTATTTATAGAACCTTGAAAAAACAGATAAACCCAAAGATCTACAGAAAGAAAGTGAGAAAAAAAAAACACACAAATTAAAACACTACAGTATTACACACACACTACAGTACACACACACAATGAGACAGCACTACACAGACTTTTAGTGCCTATTAACCAGCGTGCTGCATCGTTTTAATCCGTAAGTGTGTATATATTTGTGTGTCTGTGTTTAGTCTGTGTGTTTGGTTGGGAGGGTTTGTTCATGTGTGTTTATTTGGGTTTGTTTGTGTGTGTGTGTGTGTGTGTGTATTGTGTGTGTATGAGTGTGTGTGTGAGGTGTTTATTTATAGAATTTACAAAACAACAGGAGTTGAACCCGAAGTGCTGCACAAAAAATGAAAAAGAAAATAATTAATACACACAGTAATACTGCACTACACTACACACAGACACACACATACACACACACTAAACAAATTTCTTAGTGCCTGTTAACATGTTTTCATCCAAAACTGTCTGTGTGCTGTGTGTGTAAGTGTGTGTGTGTGTGTGTGTGTGTGTGTGTGTGTGTGTGTGTGTGTGTGTGTGTGTGTGTGTGTGTGCGTGTTTGTGTGTACAGGTATAAGTGTGTAATAATCAGATGTATTATTATGTTTCTCCCAGGCTGCGTGGTTGTTCCCTCACAGATACCAGCTGTTCAGTTCTGTCCTCAGTTCTCACATCAAACTCCTCAAGTCTGAGAAAACTGGACCTGAGTAACAATAAACTGCAGGATTCAGGAGTGGAACTTCTCTCTACAGCACTGGAGCATCCAAACTGTAAACTGGAGACACTACAGTGAGTGTTGATCTCAGTACTGGATGTGGTGCTGTGTGTGTGTGTGTGTGTGTGTGTGTGTGTGTGTGTGTGTTTTATGTTTAAGTTAAATTGTGTTTATTTTTAGAACATTGAAAACAACAGATAAACCAAAATATCTACAGAAAGAAAGTGAGAAAAAATAAATAAAACTAAAACACACACAACTACACACTACAGTACACACACACAATGAGACAGCACTATACAGACTTGTTAGTGCCTATTAACCAGCGTTTTAATCTGTAAATGTGCACTACACTACACACAGACACACACACTAAACGAGCTTCTTAGTGCCTGTTAACAGACACTCTGCAATGTTTTCATCCAAAACTGTGTGTGTGTGTGTGTTTATATCTAGAGTTGAATGAATTTCTGCAAGAAAGTGTGAAAAAGTAACACAAAATAAAACACACAATGCCGCAGCACTACACACACACTATACAGGGTTTGTGTGTTTGCATGTTTAATCTGTGTGTGTGGTTGGGTGTGTTTTGTGCCTGTGTATTTATGTGCTTGCGTGTGTATTTGGGGTATTTTGTGTATTTTATAGGATCCAAACTGTAAACTGTAGTGTTGATATCAGTACAGGATAATAGCAGATTGTATGTGTGTAAATTAAAGTAATAAGTAAATTATTAGATTAATGTGTTGATCATCACAATTCATTTGGTGCGGCAAGGGTGGCCAAGCAGTTAAGGAATCAGGTTGTGGTTTCAAATTCCAAACTGTCAAGGTGCCACTAGGTACCTTTGAGTAAAGTACCACCCCCGAACACTGCTCCTGGGTCGGTTTATTACTTTCACTTTCACATATTTTAATTCCCAATTCCTCACAACTGGACTGAGATAACCAAGAATATACTTTTATAATAAAAATCTGGTTCAGTGTTTTTCATTCTTGTAATTACTGTAAATATATAGTTCAGGAAACAAAATGCAGCCTTACAGACTACGTCCATAAATATATTTGGTGAAATAGAGAAATGCTCTTTAGAATACATATTAATACGTGAATCAAGTTTATGTATAAGAACTTCATACATTTTATCCTGCTCTTATCTTTCAGAACTGATCATGGCAATTTGGTAAGAAGGACAAGGCAGTAGCATCAGTCTACTTTACCCAGTCGGGATACCCTGGATGGAAACTCTGAAAATGAAACCCTGTGTGGGAATGGAACCCAGCCTGATACAGAAACATCAAACTAAGTAGCACAGCACCCTCAAAACTACGATGAAGTGTGTAAAACTTGCCAGACAGGTTGATCTGCCAAGGGAACCCCAACCAGCACTGGCCAAAAGAGGAAGAAGATGAGGATTGCTTAGTATGGTCATCTATATTTCAGTGGCAGTTCAATAATATTTCTGTCAGGTCCATATGTATTTGGACACTGATATAAATTTAGTTTTTATACCTGTTTAATGAAATATGTTCCAATTATAATTATATAATGGACATGATATGAAGACTCTTGGCTTAAATTTTAGGAGGTTTAGGAGTGAGTGGTGAAATGTAGAGTTTGGAACATCCTAAGAAAACAGAACAAAACAAAAAGCAGTTGTGAAATCAGCAATGCAAAAAAAAAAACTGGGCGTCCACGACAGACGGAATACCTGGGCATCCACGACAGTGAAACCCCTTCAGCCAACCAAGTGAACCACATTGTCCAGCATGCAGACATATCAATATCCATGTCCAGAGGCGCCCTGAAAATGTGTTTGCATGGATCAGATGAACCGATGGCCACACTTCTTACTGGTGTTTTGTACAAATGCAGAAATGAAGACACTGACGAAATATTAGTGTCCACTAAAATGTGTCCATTAAACATTGATTCTGCAGTACTGTAGCATGCAGTGTTTTACTAGCGCCACCAACTGGCCAACTAGTGCTGCCAAAGAGCCAAGAGTCGGATATCCGATGTGAAGGATATGGAATAAACTCTCGCTCAGCTTTCCATATTAAATACTCAGATTTTATGTGGATGGTTGTAGTCTGTGTCCTGCTGTCATGCAGGAACACGAATTAACAGATAAAACATGGAGAGCGATGAATGAGGCGTCATAGTGCGATTCGTCTCTTCATACACGCACACATGCTAAGAAACACGAAAATAGTAACACAAAATACGTACTCATAAACCTGAGTACGTACAAAATTTCCTTATGAAATGTTATGCCTGGATCCTTCGTTATTACAGCTATACACTCGTACATCCAGAGAAGCGTGGTTGAATGAGGTTGGAACCATGTCCAAACATGACGCCCTTATCCAGAGCAACTTAAAGTCAGTAGTTACAGGGACAGTTCCCCCCTGGAGACAGTCAGGGTTAAGTGTCTTGCTCAGGGACACAATGGTAGTAAGTGGGATTTGAACCTGGGTCTACTGGTTCACAGGCGAGTGTGTTACCCACTAACACACCAGATAATAAACTGATAATAATGAAACATTATTAATACTAATAATCAAACGTCAATGAGACGTCCAGCCTTGTTGGAAACAAACACAACTAGGTTCTAATCCCAAAAAAACAATAGTGTCCTCTGTGTGCTGTGACATGTCAAATACTTTTTGCCAATTAGGCTAAGCCCCGCCCCCCCAGAATCGTGACAGATATCAAACTGAGCGACTGAGAAGCTCGCACTGAACCTGAACAGCAACATGAAAAAGAGGCCACACAGTCCAACTTTCAAGAAAAAGGCGTCCGTTATCAGCAATCAAAAAATTCTGTTTCTCCACTTTCCCCACTTGCTGGCTTTCTTTTCTAATCCTCAGGATTAATATTCAGCGACTTGCAGGAAGACAAAGAAGGGATTTTTGAAAATGATCATGGCAGATCATGTTCTGGGAGGGCCTGTCCATGAATAAGCAGATATGGTTTTCATTTCGGATTTCTGGTTTTTGAAATGCAAATTTTTAATAAAATGTGTCATACATTTGTTTAGAGTGGCCTTCTTTATTTTTTTCTTTAAATGTACTGATACATGCCTTTTTGTCTGACCATTTTCTTCCACATTGCGGCTTTGTTGTCTTTTCAGTTGTGGGTCTTTCTATTAACTCTGATTTCTATTAACTCTGATTGCCTTCCTAGATTAATGGTCATTTGGTTGACTGCTATTATCAGACTGTGAACCTGTTAACTTTAATTCTACTATATGCAGAATGCGATCTTTCTAATTCTGCTATAGGGTGGTAGTAGTAACACACTAACACACTAGTGGATAACACACTCACCTAATATCCAGGTTCAAACCCCACTTACTATCATTGTGTCCCTGAGCAAGACACTTAACCCACAGTGTCTCCACTGTCCCTGTAACTACTGATTGTAAGTCGCTCTGATGAATGCTGTAAATGTGAACGCTATCTAGTGCAGCTATAGCATCAGACACTGCTGTGCCTCAAGTATCCAGGACAAGAAGAATCCTCACCAAATGTGTCCAGAATGGTAAGAGTATTGGATGATGGGTTTTCACCTTCGGTGATGGTGTGTCTGTATGCAATTCTTCTTTTTCTCTATGGGATCTCTATATCCAGAGCAGGACCTCATTCATTACCGCTTCACATAGGTAGTATGTCTGTAGTATATGTGTGTTGAATTAAAACATATTAGAAATATTTTATTTATAACTTTACTTTATAATCCTTTACTTACATGGAAAACTGATATAAACTTTAACAGATCAGAACATAGATAGCATAACGTTCAAACTGTAAAATTGTACACATTTATCCACCAAATGGATAAAATTTGATGCTTCCTACTGGTCCCAAAAAAGTTTGCACAAGGGAAATAAAGGCTGAAAAAGCTTAAAAGTGTCAAAAGATTTAGCTGGCAAGTAGTTATAAAGTAATCAAATTATAAAGTAATCAAAAGATTCAGATAACAATGCTAGCATGCTAACATCACAAATGCTAACAGGGCGTGGCAAAGATGCGTCACATTAAATTTGGTGACGTTTAGAGCATATTAATAAATTAGCATCCACCTTAACATCCACTGTGATAAATTAGAAGACTCACTAAGAACAGCATTCCTGTCTATACTAGACTCAGTTGGAGTTGACCAACATATAACAGGACCTACTCATGAAGGTGGTCACACGCTCGATCTTGTACTGACCTTTTTAAATATAGAAGACATAGTTAGTAATTCTTCCGCAATCTGAAATGATCTCAGATAATTTCCTCATCGCTTTTAAAAAATGTCTCAGACACAATAAACTCAACTCCACTCGTTATAGAGACAAACGGACAATTACATCAAGTATGGCACAGAGGTTTATTAATACCTTACCAGATTTATCAACGCTGATAAACTCACCGTCAGACCCCGCGGAACTCGACCAAGCAACCAAATGTCTAGAATTAACACTGCGTAGTACGTTAGATATAGTCGCTCCCCTCAAAAGGAAGATATTAAGAGATAAAAACTTAATTCCTTGGTATAATGATCACATGCGCTTGCTTATGGAGACTGCCCGGAAATTAGAACTTAAATGGCGTCGAAGTAAATTAAACGTATTCCGAATAGCATGGAAGGAGAGCCTACTTAACTATAAGAAGGTTCTTAGCGCAGCTCAATTGACGTATCTGTCCTCATTAATAGACAAAAACAAAAATAATCCCAGATTCCTTTTTAACACTATAGCCAAACTAACCAGGAATAAGACAGAAATGGATACTACCACTCAATATCATCATAGTAGCGATGGTTTTATGAATTTCTTTAATACTAAAATAGTTACAAATAGAGATAAGATTAAAAGCACAACAAATAGCTCCGCCGATATTTCTATGGAAAATAAATAGCTGACCACCGATTAGAACGCTTCAACCTTATTAAAGAGCATGAACTAATTAAACTAATCTTGTCGTCAAATCAATGTACTTGCGCTTTGGATCCGCTTCCTACAAGGTTCCTTAAACAAGTACCACCCGATATTATAAATCCTATCATCAAAATGATTAACTCGACGCTTAGCACTGGCCACGTACCAAGTTCCATTAGACCCCTGATTAAAAAGCCTGCTCTTGATCGCAGTCATCATTCAAATTATAGACCAATATCCAACCTTCCGTTTATAGCAAAAATCTCAGAAAAAGTCGTAGCCAAGCAGCTGAGCGCATACCTAGACAGTAACAATATCCATGACGTATATCAATTGAGATTTAGATCTTATCATAGCACTGAGACAGTGATGATTAAAATGGTTAATGACATGTTGTTGGCCTCTGATCAGGGACTCATCTCGCTGCTTGTCCTGCTTGATCTGAGTGCAGCGTTTGTCACTATCGATCACGCTATTCTCCTTGCCAGGTTAGAGAATGTTGTTGGGATTAAGGGAACAGCCCTATCTGACCGATCGGTATCAGAATGTGGACACCAATAGTGATTCGTCTTCACATAGTAAAGTATAGTTTGGTGTTCTACAAGGTCCGTTACTTTTTTCCCTATACATGTTACCTTTAGGTGACGTCATCCACAAACATGGTATTAGCTTTCATTGCTAGGCTGGCGACACACAGCTGTATCTGTCAGCAATGCCAGATCAGAGGCAGCAGCTGAACAGAATAGAGAATTGTCTGAAGGACATTAGACAGTGGATGCTCTCCAACTTTCTTCTGTTAAACCCTGATAAGACAGAAGCGTTTGTAATAGGGTCTCAAGCAGCCAGACTTAAGCTGGCTGACTACACCATAACCCTGGATAGCCTTTCTATTTCACCAAGTATTCAAGAAAAGGATCTAGGTGTCATCATTGATGCAGGACTCTCAGATAATGTAGATAATGTCACTCTCAGATGTAGATAATATCACTAGGATAGCATTCTTTCACCTTAGAAATATTGCAAAAATAAGAAATATCATTTCAATGCATGATGCAGAGAAGTTGGTCCATGCATTTATTACATCAAGGTTAGATTACTGCAATGCATTACTGTCTGGATGCTCTAGTAGGTGCATGAGTAAACTCCAGCTAGTACAGAATGCAGCAGCCAGACTAGAACTAACTAGAACTAGGAAATTTGACCACATCACCCCAGTCTTACAATCACTGCACTGGTTACCCATCAAATTTAGGATTGACTTCAAAATCCTACTTTTGTCCTATAAAGCTCTAAATGGTATCGCTCCACAATACCGGAGTGAACTTTTAGTTATTTTACAACCCGCCACGCCCCCTTCGATCAACGGGTCACTACTGGTACAGAAGGTCACAGCTGGGAGCAGATCCTGGGAGCAGTTAGTGTCTGGGACTCAGACACAGTCTCAGTGTTTAAATCCAAACTGGAAACATATCTGTTTTCTGGTTCCTGACAACTGCTAAACGATGACTCAGCATGAAACGAACCAGAGGGTCACCACAGCCACCACCACCGTAACAACTACAGCTTCAGGGATCTTCAAATGGACCAGTAACATCATAATGGACACGTGATGTAGACCATGACTCTGGACTACACTCTGGACTTCTCCAACCCTACAACTGTAGGACTTATTTTTTTTCTTATTAGACAAATCATCTCCAATCCTGCACTGACAACATTTGCAGGCTCACTCTACCCTGGAAGGGGGTCTCTCTCTGTATCACTCTTTCCCAAGGTTTCTTCCTTTCTTTTTTTTCTCTCTTCTAGAGTTTTCCTTGTGTGCAGAAGGGTCAAGTATGGGGGGTGTCAACTGTAGGACCTGTCAAAGCCCATTGAGACATACTGTATGTGATTTTGGGCTATATAATAAATAAATGCAGACAGAGCGTGGCCAGGATTAGCAATTAATGCATTCCTATGGGGAATTGAGCATTGATAGCTTGGCCATGCCCACCCCAATCGCTTATTAAAGTAATACCACACCTCACACAATAAAGTACAAATTTTTGATACGTGTGTGCTTCGGTACGGCCCGAATTAAGTGCCGAAAAAGTGACTGAAATTATTTTTTTTTTCAATTTTGTGCGTGATCTGTAAGTCGGACAGAGACATGCCATATGTCAGAACATCAGTCTTGGCGAGATCTACGAGACAACATCAACTTCTTTGTATGTCTAACCATCTGAACACAAAGTTCCAAAAAGTTGAATTTTGGAATAGAATAATAAACGTGTTCCGAAAACGCTTTTTGAAGAATTGTGCACAAACCTTAAATCCCACCAAAGCCACATGACCTGACATGAAATGACGCTCCACCTTGTCAGCGCATATTCTAAAAAGAAACAGTTTTTTTTACACTTTTTTAAGTTTGGTCCGAATGCCAGACATGGCTTTTTTTTTGCTTTTTCTCAAATCTTCCAGGTATTTCCAAGTTTTGCTGACCCCTGTTGGTGGTAGCAGCACATCCAATATGTCACATTGTGAGACAATTCACATCGAACAACACTTTGGCCTCATTATCAGAGCACAGCACATTGACTCCCGTGTCACAAGCTCTGACGGCTTGTCACAGGAAGCTGAAAAGCTCTTCCTCTGATCAGTAGTAAACCTTACTTTTTGAAGTTTGAACCCAATTTGTCCCGTATGACCAACCGAAGCAAACAATATGTCATATTGTGCATTGTTGTGCATTTCATGGACTTACAGTGGCACCCTTGAATGTAACACATGTTCTGTGAGTATATGGGCCATGATCTAGACACCAACGTCACAGTGCAGTACTTTTCCCTGGTGATTAAATACTACCAGGTAATACACCAACGTGCATAATTAAAAAAAATTATCTGCAAAATTAATGTAGCATTTTGCTAGAAATGTATGTATGTACTGTATATACTACACACATACTCAAACCTGTGGCACAATCTTCATTTGCAGTTGCTGTATTGTAATAATAGTTGGAACACAATGATAAGCCTATGTGTGCATTCGGGTTTATGTTTTTTATCATCTCTCCTCCTACAAAAAACACTTTTGGTGTATATGGTTAATGTCCAGGATTTCTGGGTCAAATGTAAACTGAATGAAAATATGATAAACATGGAAAGCTTGTAGATCTCTTGGAAGTGGTGATTTGTCTTCAGACAAATTCTTGGGGCATTAAAAGAAAAGCTGGCAGAAAATACAGGGTTGAAGCCTGTTTTATTATTTTTTTACTGCATTTTACTTAACACCTCAGAGGGTGATTTGCAAATGACAATGTGTGTTGCTGAATATTTACTGTATTGGCTGAATTGCAGCTTTTCACACTATGGCACATCCCCTTACCTTTTAATATGGCTTGGATTTTATATGGTGTTCAGTATTTGGGTCCCATTCACTATGGTGTCTCAACAGTTTGTGGCTTGCATGAGTTCCAAGCTTGGTGCACCTTGCCAATATCAGCGATTCAAAAGTACTGCCATTTAAAAGTGAAAGAACTGGCTTTAGTATGAAGGTAGAAATGTTATTCACAGATGACAGAATAGCTTTAAATGAGCTATTATGTAACTGCTGTAAGCTTGTACTTACTGTGTTCTTGACTATACATTGGTCACTCCAAAGCCATTTGTTCCAAAATGCAAGGTCAAGTGGTTTTTCCATGACTGCTTAATTACTTAAGCTAATGACTGTGAGTAGAAAAGTATGGTTATTGGCTGCACAGTTATGGAGGGATCCTGGAATCAGTGTTACAGAGTCTCATGGAACCAAATATGATGATATATATCTGTTATAAATTTGCATTACAATGCATTTTTGTTACAGGGTCTGTAATCATCCTTGTTTTTGCAGTGATGCACTGTGGCACTATTCATTTATCCATTCATCCTCCTACAGCCTATGAATCATGTAAATAACTCAGAAAACTGCAGCCTTGCATGCCTGTCATAGCTTTGTGATCATAAGCGACTAATACACTCTAAATGGTATAACACTGTATCCAGAGATCAATAAAGACAAATAACTAAATTTCAAACCCCTCTCAACCCATCACCCACTCCCTGAATAGATTACTTACATTTATAGATGTTGTTACCTTCCATTGAACTACCAGATCCATAGACATTATGGATAATTCGTTTTTTTACAATATCCAAAATAGGATAAAAGATTTTACTTTTGTTCATAAATGCAAAAGAAATATGGAAAGTTCAAGGACCTAGACTGCTCCAGTGCCCACTCTGCCTCCTTAGTAATGGAGATTTGTGCAATTGCCCATTGAACTCTCCCTCATATTAACACCAATTGTGCAAGTGTTTTATATGAGAGGGAGAGCAGGTTAATGACATGCAGAATGAATGGCAAGTAAATAACAGAATAATTCCTTATCACATTTACAGAAGACAGGACATATTCACACCAATAACCAATAATGCACACACTACAAAAATAAACCAAATACATTATTTTAAAATGATCTTCATAAACAGAAAAAAAAAAAATGAAGCCACACGACATAATTAGTGGCCTAATGTTGCGCTGCGAAGTAGAATCTCCACTTCCTGTGGCTTGGAGAACTGCTTCCTTTTTCTGTAGCTACTGGGCGCCTCGTCTGAACAATGTTGGATCCTGTGCTGTCACTATTGGTATCAACTGGCAGAGGCAAAAAAAACCACAAACATATGCACTGTTATTCTGAAGTGGAGAGACGTCTTTTTGTGTGTGTTTCATATGTTCTGACAAGTAGAGGGGTGTAAACTAACAAAAAAATGAAATAAATAACATGACGATGAGCGATAAGGACACAGTCAGATGTGTGTGTCAGATGTGTATGTGTTTGTTGACCTGAGTGTCATGATGTGTCCATTGGCACAGAAACAGGCCACACAAACTCCGGCTCCCATTTGCACAATGTCCGCACGCAGCAGAAAGGACGTCTCTGTGATGTTGTGTTTGGACACACACACCTGCGTGGGCAAGGCCAACACTTTGGCCTCCTTATCAGAGCACAGCACGGCAAACTGTCCCTCCCCCTGCCCCGCCCACACAGCACGTCGCCGCCGGCCCCGCTCGCGCTCCTGATCATCAGAGGTGTTGGGCTCATTCCACGGCTCGTACGGTGGGGACAGAAAGCAACCTCCCGCATCCAAGAACCCCATCCGCAATATACTGCCCTTCATCCGCATCAGTGTACCTGAAAAACATAGTTCAGAAATAGTTTCCCAACCTACAATTTACCTCAATTTTTCTACATGCACAATCTGTATACAAACCTACAACCTTTTAAATTCATCACACTCCAGAGAAAGAACCCAACCAAGTGTGAAAAGTCCTGGATCAAGTTGAATATTCTATGTATGATGCTGTGTTTGATCTATGTCAAGAAGGCAGGTTTCCCTGCAAGGGTGATCTCAGACGCCTGAAGATCACAAAGGACACGACCACAACTATCGGCTACATTCGAATTCCCGACTGACCAGGAAGGACGAACAAGCAGATACACAACCATGACCCAATTGTGATCCCCATGGACCCTGAATACTCGAGTGCCCCAGGGGATCAAACGGCCGTCTGTAAGAATGGACATCACGGGACCATGCCTTTTGTCTCGCATAACAGATGTCTGCAGGGGGAGGTGTGACATTCCTGTGTCGATGGCTGTGCGTGAAGATTCGGCACCTCTGTTTTACATGCCTTTTGTCTGACGGCAACGTGTGAAGTGTCAGCCGTCAGGACCGCCCACCCTCTTTGTCTTCCCCAAATGGGAGGCACCGGGGGCGTGACATCAGAAACAACAGGTTCTGATTGGTCAGTGACAACTTCCTGTAGGCCAGTGACAACTTCCACTAGGCCAGGAATATAAAGGTCTGCTCACATGTGGAAAAGGGACTCTGAGCTTTCTTGCTCAGGGGGTTTTCCATCGGAAGCTGGAAGGCTTCTGCGTCTTTCTCTACCCCTCTTTTTCTCTTCTCCCTCTTTACTCTTTCTTCTCATTTTTATTTTCTCTGTAACCTTGGTACCTTTTTACATTCAATATTCACATGTAACTACAATAATTATTTACCGGTGTTAATAAATTAGAAACTGTTCGTTCTTAACCTCTATTGTCTCATGCCCCTTTCTGCCAGGTAACATCAAATTGGAGTGGTTGAATACAGTGCTTTGTGTGGAGGGAGAAAGAGTTTTTCTACACACTCTATTCTCTTCTCCCACACCACATGGTCTTTTTTTACACTATCCACCTCCTACATTAAATGTGATGATCATCTGGTCACAAAAAAATGAGGCAGCCATTGTGCAGGCAGTTCAAGAGTCAATATCTCTCACTCAGTTACCTACTCCAGAGCCTACTGTGTTTTATGGAGTTCATAGAGTGGAGCACAAGTTTTAAAGCTCTTATAGAGAGACAATGCTCAAACATGCAAACATGTAGTGATGCGATGCCTCACACAAAAGGTCTACTAGTGCTAAATGATTGTGAGGAGAACCAGAAGTTGTTGACTAAACTCCCAGATTGGATAACGTCCAGGTGACAAGGACTACCCAAGCTTCCAGCAGTTTGCTTCCTTTATTTCTAAAGAGGCACGTATAGCTTGTGACCCTGTGTCGTCCTTATAAGTCTTAGTCACCTGCAGAAAATCCATTAAGAGAAACTAAACGCCCACAAGCAAATGCCTTTGTAATCAATGTAAAAACACCTCAATCAGATACCTCAACCACTGCAACTAAGCCTAATTTAGAGGAAACTAATCATACCACCACAAAATTCAAGCAAAATTTTCTCGCTGCACATCCCTTCTGGCAGAGTGGCCAGCTCCCCTCCCTGCACTCGGAGCCTCCGGCGACCGTTCCAGGCCTTCTCGGCACGGGCATTGCCAGACCATCCAGCTAGACCCTTCTGCATCTGTTGGGACAAGCAGGCCCTCTTCCTGCCGGTCCCACCTGGGTCCTCATGCCCACCATGGGGCTCTATGGCACTCCACCCCTCTGGAGGCAGATACAGGCCCATGCCTGGCCCGCCCTCCTCACTGGCTACAGGAGGACCCAGCTCCATCGCTTCCCCACCCACCGTCCCCTCAGGAGGAGCCCCCAACCTGAACTGCACCCCCCCCAAAACATTTCTTTGGGGGAGCACCCCCCCGGCTGGATTTAGGGGTACCTTTGGGCTTGTCCACCTCGCCTTGGACCAGCACATTCAGGTCAGGAACCTCCTCCCTGGGGTATGGCTCCGCGGCTGGGTCACCATCTGGTGAACATAAAGAGGACACATACGGGCACAAATGCCACGCACGCACACACAAACAGAGACAGACCGAAGAGAGGATCGTCTGGCTCCCTCTCTGGGCTCTCCGGGACCTCCTCAGATGACACAGACAGGATCTCAGGAAGCGCAACCTTCTCGCCGCCCGCCAGTGCTTGTCCCGGATCCTGACTGGCACTGGCACCTGTTGCCCTCTTCCACCAGCTGTTCACACACTGCTGGGAGGGACGCGGGTCTCCACGGACCTTGTGACGATCTGGGACGGGCACGCTGGGCAGAGCCCATTTCGGATCTTCGTCACTCTCATCGTGTCTTCCCTTGTCTTCCTCATACCCCCGGAAGTCACGTGGCCCACGGACATCGCGACACATTGGGCGGAGCCATCCCGGCCCCGACCGCCCAAAGAAAATCCACGTCATTGTTGCTTTTGTCATCCGTGTCCTCCCACCGGTGACTCCATGGGTCGTCCACCTTGCGGACATCCCGGACCCAGGGTGCGATCAACTCCCATGGGCAGTACTCTAGCCATTCATTTACATTTACAGCATTTATCAGACACCCTTACAATGAGTATTTACAGGTACAGTCCCCCCCTGGAGCAACATAGGGTTAAGTGTCTTGCTCAGGGACACAATGGTAGTAAGTGGGATTTGAACCTGGGTCTTCTGGTTCATAGGCGAGTGTGTTACCCACTAGGCTACTACCACCCATTTGGGCTGGAGCCTGCCCATCTCCTCGCTGGAGGAATGCCGCCGTTGTCGCTTTTCACACCCCTGGAAGTGACGTGGGTCCCCACGGACATCGCAACGATCGTGGACGGGCGCGATGGGCGGAGCCCAACTCGCGTCTCCATAGCTCTCCTCGTTGTCCTTGTCCCAGTCCACAGGGAGCCTTGCCAGCAGAGCACAGAGTTCCTGGCTTGACATGGTGAATATCGTGGGGGTCGCATCCTCTGCACTTGCTGCCCATGTCACTTCCTCGCTGCTGCCGACGCCATCGTCTTCGCTTCTCCCACTCACCCACCGATGTTGCCGCCAGGTTTCACGGATTATTCCGGGGGTGGCGTCATCATGTGGCGCCGCATGCCATGGCTCATCGGGGCGAAAGGGCTCCACCAGAACGGGTGGCGCGTCTCTCTGCTGGCATTCGCTTTCACCGCACCTGTTTGCATCATTCGCGGCGCTTCTTCTCCTCTGCTTCTTACCTCTGCACTTTTTGTAGAGCTCCGACATTCAGTCACAACCGCGAGCTGACGGGGGAGGGACGCGCAGAGGTGGGACATAAGGGAAACAAGGATTTATTTATAAATAAACGATAAACACAAATAGACGCGGCTCGTTGGCCAAAAACAGTTGAAACTAAGGGGAGAACTCAAACAAACCCGCAGGCGTGTGGCGATTGCCAGAACCAGAAGGGTGGAGCTCCAGTCCTTTATAGGCTTTCCGGATTGGGCACAGGTGACAAGTCCAGTAGCCATCAATCCTGACAGCAACCATGGTCAAAAGAGACACTATTGTAAAGAGTCAAAGAGGACAAGGACTTAGTCAGAGGAATCTTCTCCAATACATGTATTGACCTACCTCCAGCTTACACAAGAGACTTTATTCCTCTAGAGCACACATACATTCCTACATGTCAAACAGCTAGCAAATGGAAGCATCTAGCAAATGTTGCTCAACAGATTCCCCCCTTAATGGACTGTGCAATTGGATTGCTGATCGGCAATGACTGTTCCAGGGCCCTAGCTCCTAGAGGGGTCATCACTGGAGGTGATAACGATCCTTATGCTGTTAGAACAGACCTAGGCTGGAGCATCGTAGGAGGGCCACCACAGTCTGTCAATGCAATGGATATAACTGGTTTATGTCACCGTGTGTCTGTAAAAGAGATACCCACTGTACCATTATTAAGGTACTTGCAGTGTTGTTTTTGACAACCATCCTAGATTTAGTCTTAGTCTTTTGGACTAAAATGTTTATTAGTTTTAGTCAAATTTTAGTCACTTCTATATGTGATAGTTTTAGTCCAGTTTTAGTCGACAAAAACTCAAAAAGGTTTTAGTCTAGTTTTAGTCAAAAAAAGGAAAAAAAGTATAGTCTTTTAACAAATTAATTTAGGTCAATAAGTATTGGGGATTTCTGCTGGGCAGTGTCACACATAAGTTGTGAAAATAGAAGCAGATCTATAAGTTCAACACATTGTGAGCTTGCAGATCAGCTATTTTCACCAATAATTACAATAATAAAGGAATGGTTTTAGACGTATAAGGTTTCCACCCAACTGCAAATACTTTCTGATCTAATGATTGTGCATTACACACAGATAAAGTGGTAACCGTGGAATCAATGTTCATTACTCCAAAAAAGCCAAAAACAAAAACATTCTACTTCAACAATTGCGGCTTTATTTCTCAGAATTTGCTAAAGTACAATGAATATACACATGCCCAAAATATGAGTGATGGATGAGGAACACATATGCTCAACTTGGCCTTGTCTGCCAGTGTAATTAAGATGCATATTATTTGTAAAAACAGACATCATACAACCCCACTCTATCTTTAACTTGTGCAAACAATGTAATAAAAGAATTAAAGATTCCAAAGAGCGATCGCCTGTTCTTTGGCACGTTGTTCCAGGGAGTCTGACTTATATTTGGATGCTGCGGCGAAGGCTGCTGGGATAGATGACTGTGCCCTGTTGTTCTTTGGACCACCAGGTTTCTCTTTAGGAGTTCTGGTCTCTGGGATCTGGTTGAGGAAAAAACAAAGAAGGGATACAATTACTCTATCTCTGTATACAACATACATGTCCTGTAAAGGATTACAGGTGAATACAAAACAACCAAATGTAGGTATACCATAAAAATACTTAAAATACTATGAAAAATACTCAAAATACCACCATGTTAAGAAAATAGAATGGTCTTAACTCTCACTCTATCTTAAGTCTCAAACAAGCAAAACAAAAATACATAGTTTATTAACTGGCCCTGTACTAAAACTTTCTGATCTTTCATTCTGAGCAGCAGCCAAATTATATTGTATCTGTACTGTGTGTGTGTGTGTGTGTGTGTGTAACTTGACTGTGAGCGCACAGGTCATGGTTAGGACAGTAGAGCGTCACTTGTGGCTTTTAGACTGAAGCTAGCAGACTCTACGTATAACAATAACTCGACCTGTTTAACATATCAAGTTACACGCTGACAGAACATAGACACACAAAGAGATGACCACACCGTCACTGAATGTAAACATGGCTAAAGTAACACACACACACACAATGAACTGACGTTAGCGTAACAAAAGCTAACTTTAGCCTGAAGTTAGCAGCCCATTTGCGGCAGGAGTATGTGGAAAACATACTAATTTATAAGCTTAATATAAAATTTATCACGAGCCGATTGTCGAGTAACATTGTAACGTTACGTAGGCTATACGATATGTTAACAGAACTAGTAACTTACTTTCGAAAAAATATCCTTGTGGTGATCCTTCAGGTGCCGCTTAAGGTTGGTTGTATTTTTTCCGCCTACTTTGTGGCCACATTTGTCACCATCTTCCTTCACAATACACTCTGTTTTATTATCTGCTGGGTTATATTTAAAATACACCCATATGTCGTCTCTACGTTTGTGACCACCAAGCCCCTGTGTTGAAACTGCCGCCATTGTGGTCCATTGTCTGTGATGAGTGACAACAGTGTGACGTGTTGAGCACGTTGTGCGCTGCATGCCAGGTGATCAGATACTTTTTGGGTGTACTCTAGGCATGAACCGGGCCCGAGTACGATTGTCCCCCCTCTGGCCTGAACTCACATATGCTTTCAGCATTCGTGCCGGAGCACGCTTACGTCATTATGGTGGGCGGGGTTTCAGCATAAACAGAAAGCGGCGCTCTCGCTGATCGCAATGGAGTCCGTCGTTTTATGCGTTTTGTCCAGCTGTTGTTGTATGCTCTCATCTGCCCAAATTTCCAATAAACATTGCACCTCTGCAGTAGACCAAAGCGACCCTTTCCCCGCCATGTTGGTTTTGGAACGTCGCAAAAACGTGACATCACGCGTACTGTTCCGTGCTTCAGCACGGTTAGCTCTCACACTTCATACGAACCGCGCCCGAGTCCAACTGAACCGCACCTCTTCCAACCGGGCCAGGGCCGGCTAAACGAACCGCGCCCGGGCACGGCTCGGAGCACTCACACTAGCCAAACAAGCCGCGCTTTGGTGGTCAAACGCACTCGGACACGGTTCAAACCGCCTAGTGTGAGTACACCCTTAATTGACACGCACAATAAGCAGAAATGTCATGCATTTTAAACGTCTGACAGACCACCCACTAACATTTTCGTCCATTCTCGTCTCGTCAACGAAAACTCACACAAGTCTCGTCATGTTTTAGTCATCAAAGAGCAGTGTTTATCTCTTCACCGTCTCATTATCGTCATGAAAAAAAGTGACGTCAACGAAATGATTTCGTCATCGTCATCGTTGACGAAAACAACACTGGGTACTTGAGTCAGATTTTGCAGATACCAAGCCAAGCGACAAAGAGATATCACAAGATGACATTCAGTTCCTTCAAATACTAAAGGAAAGTATCTGTCAAAACAAACATGGTCTCCTTGAAATGCCACTTCCCTTAAAAGTGCGCCCACAGCTACCAAACAACAAAGGCTTGGCTCTAGTCCGTTTAAAGCACCTTATAAGGACACTCGACAGAGCCCCCAAGTTTAAAAACCACTATGTAAAATTCATGGAAGAAGCTCTCAAAGATGGTGTTGCTGAAAAAACAGTTACACCGCCAACATCAGGAAACGTCTGGTACATACCACATCAAGGCATTTATCACCCACAAAAGCCGGGCAAGATCAGAGTGGTATTTGACTGCTCTGCAAAGTTTGAAGTTTGACTGCATTAAACAATCATCTGTTACCAGGGCCCGATCTTACGAATGGACTGACAGGAGTGTTATGTCGCTTCCGCAAGCACCCCATTGCAATAATGTGTGACGTGGAGAAGATGTTTCATCTCAGCATAGAGACTCAGAACAGAGACTTTTTGAGGTTCCTATGGTGGGAAGATGGAAACACAGACTTAGAGCCCACAGAATTCCGCATGGAAGTCCACCTCTTCGGAACATCTTCATCTCCGGGCTGCGCTGATTATGGAATGAAACATCTGGCCAATACAAATGAACAAGAATACCAGTTAGCAGCTAACTTTGTTAAAAAGCATTTTTATGTGGATGACAGCATTGTAAGTGTGGAAACTGTTGAAGAGGCAATTGAAGTTGTAAATGAGGCCCAAGCTCTGTGCGCTAAGGGAAAGCTATACCTTCAAGTTTATTTCCAATAACCGAGACGTTCTGAATTGATATAGCAGAACATGCAGCTGAGATAAAGGACGTTGACCTCAACTACAATGACCTTCCAGTGCAACAAGTACTAGGGATAAGATGGAACATAGAAAACGACAACTTCTTCTTCCAAGTGACACTTGATGAAAAACCACTAGCACGATGTGGGGTTCTCTTGGTCATAGCATCTCTCTATGATCCCTTAGGGTTCTTAGCTCCTTTCATTTTAGAAGGAAAGTGTTGCAAGAAGTGTGCAAAAAAGGTATAGGATGGGTCGACCCAATACCTACCGAACTGAAGCTGAGGTGGGAGAGTTGGATGAAAGATCTAGAAAATCAAAAAATCCCTAGGAGCTTTAAAGCCCAAGAACTTGTAGTGCTCCTACATCAGATTGTTGAGTGAACATCAAGTACACTGAACTTTAGTCATGGGCAAGGCAAGGGTTGCACCAACCAGAATAGTCACCATACCAAGGTTAGAACTAACTGCAGCTGTCACCTTAGCTGCAGTGAGCTGCATGCTAAAAATAGAACTAGAGCTCAGAGTTGACAAAGAATACCTTTGGACAGACTCACAGGTAGTTCTTGGGTACATTAACAATGAGGCCAAAAGATTTCACGTTTTTGTAGCCAACCGTGTCCAGAAAATACGTCAAACTACAAGCCCAGAGCAATGGTATTACATTGACATGGCAGAGAATCCAGCTGACCACGCCTCACATGGACTTAAAGTAGCCGACCTCATGAACTCAAACTGGCTTATAGGTCCCAAGTTTTTATGGGAAAGGGAGATTAGTAACAGAGCAATGCATGCCAGGGCTGTTGGTGGGAGATCAGAGGTAAAGGCTATTCAAGTGCTGGATACTGAGGCAACACCACAGTGTGACATTACAGAACATTTGTCACGGTTCTCAAAGTGGACTACTGCAGTTAATGTTGTTGCACGCATCCAACAAATGGCTAAACGAATAAAGACACTAGAGCCTCCAAATGTAGAACAAAAGAGACAAGCTTAATTAACTCTTGTCAAACTCGCACAACAAAATGCCTTTCAGGAAGAGCTAAACAAACTTGAACAGAAAACAGGAAAGGCTTCATCAGCTTGATCCATTGCTATAGGATGGTGTAATGAGAGTTGGAGGGAGGCTGAGAAAGGCATGTACAAACTTTGAGCTAAAGCATCCTGTAGTACTCCCTAAAGACTGTGCTATTACACAACTTATTATTGCACACTATCATGACAAGACACAGCATCAAGGCCAAACTTTAAATGACATCAGAGCTAACGGATTTTGGATTGTTGGAGGAGGTAAAGCAGTAGCTAAGTACATCAGACCATGTGTATGGTGCAGGAGAGCTCATGCACTGCCAGAGGAATAAAAAGTGGCAGATCTGCCCAGAGATCGCACTGACCCTTCCCCACCTTTCACCTACGTGGGTATGGACTGCTTTGGGCCTTTAATACTAAACAAGGTTGCAAAGTTTACAAACGCTATGCCATTCTCCTCACATGCCTAAAACTCTAGAGCAGTTCACTTAGAGATGATGGAAGACATGACAACTTATGCATTACGTTGTTTCATAGCCATTCGTGGAGCTGTCAGACAAATCAGATCAGGGATCAAACTTCATGGGAGCGAAAAATGAAATGGCAAAAGCTTTACATGAAATCGACAAAGATAAAATGACTACATACTTGACAAATAAGCAGTGCGACTTCCTCATGAATGCACCAAGCTCAAGCCATGCTGGAGGCGCATGGGAGCGTCAAATCAGGACAGTAAGAAGTGTACTGAGTAAAGTTATTGCGCAAAGTGCTGGAAGGCTGGATGATGCATCTTTAAGGACCTTTCTTTATGAAGCCATGTACATTGTAAACAGTCGCCCGGTCACTGTTAATAGCATCAGTGACCCTTTAAGTTTAGAGCCCTTAACACCAAATCATCTGATCACCATGAAAGGCTCTGTACCACTGCCCCCACCTGGCAGGTTCATTCAAGAAGATCTGTATGCAACATAATGCTGGAGAAGAGTCCAATATCTGTCAGAGCAGTTTTTGGAACACTAACCTTATTCTCAGACAGCGAACGCTTACATAAGCCATCCATCATAGAAAGACCCATACAAAAGTTAGCCATTCTTGTGGAAAGTAATTAAAAGTTATAAACTACTGTTGAGTCTTAATGTTCATTTTTGAATTGCACATGCACATTTTGAATTGGACACATGAAGGTGTGTGGTTTGAAGAATTCATTTATTTGGAAATTACCCATTGATGTATTGCATGAAGAGTTTCGTGTAGCATCTTCATTGTATAGCTGGCGCTATAATGGACCATAGAAGGAAGTCAATAAGCTATGCAATTTCTTTTGTTAATTTGTATTAATTATTGCACAATAATTTAAGGCAATGAGTAACATGGCATCGTAATTAAAAGAGTTTGTTTGTAAAATTACCTGTGCTTTAGATAAAGTTATACCTGTACGAGCTACGTGATAGGGCGACCCGGAAGTGTATGTGGGAGTAGCGGGAGAGAAAAGTTACGAGAGAAGTCAGAGAAATACGAAAGAAGAACGATAAAGAAATGAACGTTCAGTTGCACATCATTCTACTACTGGTCAAACAGGCGCACACAGTAAATATTATTTTGTGAAGCTATTATTGCCTTGTTACATCTAGAAGGTGCAATTTGTGTTTATTATTGTGATGAATGTGAATTCGAAATATTAAATTTGTTTATTTTAGTTTTCACGATGTTCCATCAGTGTTTCATGACCTGTATGAAACAAATAAACGTCAGTGGATATCAGTACGAAGCGTGAAGTCCTTTTGAACAGACCAGAGTTACAATAAGGGCTTCTGATAAATGCTGTAAATGTAAATATGGTTGCTACTGGACCCAAAAAAGTTTGCACAAGGGCAACTAAAGGCTGAAAAAACTAAAAAAGTGTCAAAAGATTAAACTGGCAAGTAGTTAAATTATCAAGTTGTCAAAAAATAATTGTTCACTTTTTTTTTTTTTGGTGGTAGTGACACATCCAATGTCAGATTGTGAAACACTTCGGCCTCGCTCAACTCCTGTGTCACAAGCCCTGACGGCTGGTCACATGGAGCTGAAAAGTTGTTCCTATGATCAATAGTAAACCTTACTTTTTGAACCTGATTTGTGGGTGTCCCGTAGGACCAACTGAAGCATATTGTGTGTTGTTTCTGTGCATTTCATGGTCTTACAGTGGCAGCCTTGAATGTAGCACATGTTCTTTTTTGCCTTTTCCACAGTTTTCCATGTTTTTTTCCATGTTTTACAAAGCCCTGTTGGCAGCACCAACTCATCCAATATGTCAGATTGTAAATGGTAAATAGTAAATGGTTTGTAATACTGTCAGGCCCAAATGATTGTGTTCATGGTTGGAGTTCTAGTGAACCAGAACGTCATTAATGGTAACATGAAAAAATGCCATAAATGTAAAGAGTATCATTATGTTTTTTACCAGGCTGCAGTAGTGTAACCTCTCAAATGATAGCTATTCAGTGTTACCTACCATGCCGGCTCACAACTCAAAGTGCTGTGTGAACATGAGTAAGAACTATGGTATGAATCAGCCCATGATATTGAGCATTGGAGGCACTACAGTGAGTATATGGGACTCGGCCATGATCTAGACACCAACGTCACAGTGCAGTACTTTTCCCTGGTGATTAAATACTACCAGGTTATACACCAATGTGCATAATAAAAAAAAATATCTGAAAAATTAATGTAGCATTTTGCTAGAAATGTATGTATATACTGTATATACTACACACATACTCAAACCTGTGGCACAATCTTCATTTGCAGTTGCCGTATAGTAATAATAGTTGGAACAAAATGATAAGCCTATGTGTGCATTCGTGTTTATGTTTTTTATCATCTCTCCTCCTACAAAAAAACATTTTTTGTGTATATGGTTGATGTCCAGTTTCACTGAATGTAAATATAATGATAAACATGGAAAGCTTGTAGATCCCTTGGCAGTGGCAATTTGTCTTCAGACAAATTCTTGGGGCATTAAAAGAAAAGCTGGCAGAAAATACAGGGATGAAGCCTGTTTTATTATTATTATCACAGCTTTTCACACTATGGCGCATCCCCATACCTTTTAATATGGCTGGGATTTTATCTGGTGTTCAGTATTTTGGGTCCCATTCACTATGGTGTCTCAACAGTTTGTGGCTTGTATGAGTTCCAAGCTTGGTGCACCTTGCCAATATCAGCGATTCAAAAGTACTGCCATTTAAAAGTGAAAGAACTGTCTTCAGTATGAAGGTAGAATTGTTATTCACAGATGACAGAATAGCTTTAAATGAGCTATTATGTAACTGTTTATGTAAGTTTGTACTTACTGTGTTCTTGACTTTGCATTGGTCACTCCAAAGCCATTTGTTCCAAAATGCAAGGTGAAGTGTTTTTTCCATGACTGTTTAATTACTTAAGGTAATGACGGTGAGCAGAGAAGTATGGTTATTGGCCACACAGTTATGGAGGGATCCTGGAATCAGTGTTACAGAGTCTCATGGAACCAAATATGATGATATATATCTGTTATAAATTTGCATTACAATGCATTTTTGTTACAGGGTCCGTAATAGTCCTTGTTTTTGCAGTGATGCACTGTGGCACTATTCATTTATCCATTCATCCTCCTACAGCCTATGAATCATGTAAATAACCCAGAAAACTGCAGCCTTGCATGCCTGTCACAGCTTTGTGATCATAAGCGACTAATACACTCTAAATGGTATAACACTGTATCCAGAGATCAATAAAGACAAATAACTAAATTTCAAACCCCTCTCAACCCCTCACCCACTCCCTGAACAGATTACTTACATTTATAGATGTTGTTACCTTCCATTGAACTACCAGATCCATAGACATTATGGATAATTAGTTTTTTTTTTTTTTTTTTTACAATATCCAAAAAAGGATAAAAGGTTTGACTTTTGTTCATAAATGCAAAAAAATATGGAAGGTTCAAGGACCTAGACTGCTCCAGGCCAGACCATTACAGACGATGACGTGTATCCTGTATAGAAAACAGGGGCTTAACTGGAGAGAAAATACCTGCTTAATAAAGTTAACACATCTTGACATCATTAAATAAGTGCTTTAGCTTTCCAAAGGTATTTAACCATGTACATTAATGTGCGAACACGCTCTCTCTCACACACACACACACACACACACACTCACACTAATAACACACACGGTCACACACTACAACAGTCCCCACTCTGCCTCCTTAGTAATGGAGATTTGTGCAATTGCCCATTGAACTCTCCCTCATATTGACACCAATTGTACAAGTGTTTTATATGAGAGGGAGAGCAGGTTAATGACATGCAGAATGAATGGCAAGTAAATAACAGAATAATTCCTTATCACATTTACAGAAGACAGGACATATTCACACCAATAACCAATAATGCACACACTACAAAAATAAACCAAATACATATTTTAAAATGATCTTCATAAACAGATGTATAAAACAGAAAAAAAATAATAATGAAGCCAAACGACATCACATAATTAGTTGCCTAATTTTGCACTGCGAAGTAGAATCTCCACTTCCTGTGGCTTAGAGAACTGCTTCTTTTTCTGTAGCTACTGGGCGCCTCGTCTGAACAATGTTGGATCCTGTGCTGTCACTATTGGTGTCAACTGGCAGAGGCAAAAAAAAAAAATAATATCACAAACATATGCACTGTTATTCTGAAGTGGAGAGACGTCTCTTTGTGTGTGTTGCATATGTTCTGACAAGTAGAGGGGTGTAAACGAACAAAAAAAATAAATAACATGACGATGAGCGACACAGTCCATGTCAGGGTCCCCAGTGGCCAGCGGAAGAGAGAACGTATTGACGGAAGAGTGGAGGGAGACTGTCACTTTTTCGGCCGTCCTTTAGAACTGGTACCATTTCTTGTCCTTATATTTCAGCATCATCTAAGGAGACATCAGAATACATGCTGTAAGCCATGTTCATGAGAAAAGCCCATGAAGGCCACCCTCTACTACCTCACTGGATATGCAAGCAAGAACTAGTAGCATTAGTTATGCAGACTCACAAGCTAAACTTCATCTACATTACAAACACAAGATTGTATAGGAACAAAAAAGTTAATATTCTATAGATAGCTAGTATTCAGATGAAGCTTTGGTGCATGCGTGAAGAAGATTATTTACTGGAGGGAGTTCCAGTTGTTGCAGTAGTGAGATAATACTTCAGTGTGTTAGGGGCGGTCAGTGCAACAGACCTCATGTGCATGTTTGGAGAAGGCATCAGCGCTGGCCATCATTGCAGCAGTTTTCTCCTCCACCTCACTGAGCTTCTGCCCTCTCTCATCCAGTGCCAGCCGCGCCCGTGCCAGCTCCCCCACCACGCCTGACGCTGCACCCTTCATGCCCTCCACGCTTCCTTGACCAGGGATGTGCTGGGCAAGACTGCGAGAGGCTTTTCCTGCACCAGACTCTCCAACTAAGTGCAAAACAAAATGTAGAGAGTGAATTGTTAAAGGTCCCCTATTGTGATTTTGTTTTAGTTTTTTGCTATTATATTGGTCTTAATGGTCCCCTAATAATGTGTCTAAAGTGTCTTTCCAAAATTCAGCCTTGGTGCAGAATTACAGCTACTTTCATCCAGTCCCACAATTAGATTTCCCCAGGATGCGCCAATTCGGTGTCTGCAACTTTAAATGCAGATTAGGAGGAGAGCGGCCTATAGATGTCAGTGGGCATTGGCGGAAATGATGTCATCAGCACAATCAACCACAATGCAAACAGGAATTCGCACCGCCGTTTTTCCAGAAAAAAAAAAATTTATTAACCACCTGACTTGAGTGACCAAAGAAAAAAAATACCTTTGTGCTAATTTTTACATCCAATCACCAATCAACTGCAATGCTTTTCAAGCCATGACAGTTGGTGGAGTTCCGGGAAATTCTCTGGACAAAGTATGAGAAAGGGGGGGGGTAACCTTTCCACTTAAGGGGACAAATTCCAGATCAGAACGTCTGAGCTGCCGCTCTCTGAACGGCAAAGCAGAATGACCAAAGCACTCTTTACACCTATCGCGAGTTCTAGCCAGTGCAAGTCTACAGACAGGATAGGGGATCAGACTCGTATTAATGTTAAATATCATTTTCATGATATTCCTAAATTTCTATTAAGATATGCAGTGTGTAGAAGATGCTGTGCTCATAGACCTCAGACAAAATAACAGCGCAGTGTACACCCAACACATATTTCAGAAAAAGAAGTCTATGTGTGTGTAACTGTGTGGGAGCCTCACAGAGTTCCTCTCTGTCCAGTGACTGGGCCGCACCCCCAAAGAACCCTTTGAAAAATCCCCGATTGGGTGCCTCTGGGGTCTCAATTGGAATAAACAGTTCTGCCAACATCTCCTAAAATACAGACAGAGATACAAATGACAAAAATCAATGTTACAAGCACAGAAGCACAAATCACACACACACACACACACACACACACACACACCTACCTGTAGACTTTCACAGACCTCCTGGCTGTACGTAAGCCTTTGGATCTCTGTGGGGGAGCTCAGGTACATGGCCTGGCCAAGGTTGGAGAAGGAGAATGTTCTTGCGATGCGCATGTCGGTTAGGGGAAGGTAGTTTACGTCCAACAAAGGGCGCAGGCCTGGGAGACTGGAAAATTACATGCCGATATGATTAACTTTATTTGTTCAGGTTTTGTGCAATTTATTATGACGCAAAGCTGCTGAGAATAAATATATTGTTGCAAGTGATGGTAGGACTGCAGTACAAATAATAACTTCATGTCTCAAGTACTGATTGAACCATTTATACACACTAATCCAAAAGAATATGATTCAATTAGTGTGAGTTACAACCTACCCAGGTTTGTGTATATATATTGTCACTGGCCAGGCAGAGCTGTTTAGCATATTTCATTTGGGGAGCACTAACTAATTGATATTGCACTGAAAACTAATGACCCGGTGGTTAAAAAAGGTCACAGATTTTGGGGTTAAACTCAGTTGCAAGATTTAAGAGCCCAATGTCAGAGATTTGTAATTCCAACCACACCCTGCTTACCGCCACTGGGATGAAAGTCAGATGTGTGTGTGTTTGTTCACCTGAGGGTCATGATGTGTCCATTGGCACAGAAACAGGCCACACAAACTCCGGCTCCCATTTGCACAATGTCCGCACGCAGCAGAAAGGACGTCTCTGTGATGCTGTGTTTGGACACACACACCTGCGTGGGCAAGGCCAACACTTTGGCCTCCTTATCAGAGCACAGCACGGCAAACTGTCCCTCCCCCTGCCCCGCCCACACAGCACGTCGCCGCCGGCCCCGCTCGCGCTCCTGATCATCAGAGGTGTTGGGCTCATTCCACGGCTCGTACGGTGGGGACAGAAAGCAACCTCCCGCATCCAAGAACCCCATCCGCAATATACTGCCCTTCATCCGCATCAGTGTACCTGAAAAACATAGTTCAGAAATAGTTTCCCAACCTACAATTAGACCAACTTAATAATAATAATAATAATAATTTAAAAAAAGTTCTGATTTATTCAGATTCAAACGCACCACAAGGCGAGGCGGTGGCAGGCTGCAGCTGTCGCTGTTCCCCAGCAGGGGGCAGGCTGAGCGCGATGGTGAGAACTGTGCCCAGAGAGGTTCCCACCCACATGCACGGCGCCAGCGCCCCATCAGCCTTGCGGCTGAAGGTGTAGCAGAAGCTGAGGGCGGTGATGGCCTCGCGGACGTCCCGCTCGATGCTCGTGACACTGGAGCTGCGGGAACGTGTGAAAGCACCGTCTCTGTTCTCTGCTGGCACAGCAGCCCGCGAGGGACATACGGAGAGGAGAACAGTGAGAGAAAGACAAAGACAGATAACGCACCCATTCGAAAGAACACACACTCATCCCAGAGACTGGGACAAAGCATCGGCTGCCCAGACAGAAAGAAACAGCATTCCTGGTACAGCGGGAGAGGGAAATGGTGACAAACTTACCAGTAAAAGAAATAACATACTGTGCACATCCCAAGAGACATTCTCTCTTAAACTGCCAAATATCATCATATATGGAGAGGTTTTGTATATGATAATTATATTAGTGTCTCATGCAAAAGGTTATTTTAAGTTTTTTACAGATAAAAAAAAAAAAACATGCCTCATGCATACACATACACACAAACACACACACACACACACACCACTGCTGTGGCTTTGCAGACACAAGGCTACAGAATGTAGTGTAGAGTGTCTGGGCATGGGCCTCATAACTAATTATCAATCATTTGTATCAATAAATAGTTTTGCTGGTTAATTTAATGGTATGTTTTTGCTTAAATTAAAAAAAATTGCAAATACATTTTTTTTTTTTTAAAAGACAAAAATGCACAAGATTGGTTTCAACCAGAAAAGCTGTACAACATTTAGCTTTGTAGGGAAGGGGTAGACACCAACTGCAGACAGGCGAAGCAGAAAAAAACAGAAAACCTAATTTATGGACCCATCAGCCTGCTAAGCACTGATCAAACCGTGCAACCATAACCGCAATATCAGAGGTGACACCATGACGTCAAGCAACTCTCATCTGGGATTTAACTGTAGTTGAGTAGCATTTTGAAGCACCTGACTCAAGGTCTGTTTACTCCATGCTCATAAGATCAGCAGAGCATTGTGTTCTGCAGACTGAGTCGGGAGCAGGCTTCTCACTGCCATCTTTGGTGCAGTGATCTCTTCAGCAATTTCTCCAGCTATCAGAGGGATTTGTCTGGCTGCTAACATCTAACATTCCACTGGAATTGTCCAAAATTCTAAATGGTCAAGTTATCATGTTCTTGATTTCCTTGCTTTAGGACATCAATATCGAAAACAATGTTATGGAAGAAATCCAATAAAGTCCATCCAACAACTGAGTAAGGGCTTCAATACATGACATTACATTGAATTAGCAGACACTTATCCAAAGCGACTTACAGATGAAGAAAAAAAACACTCAAGCTGCACAACAATGGCAAACATATAAGTTTGACTAGACATCAGATTTTACAAAGAACCTGCACATTAAGTGCATGATGGTATAAGCTGAGGTGGCCTCAGAAGAGTAGAGTCCTGAGGATGGTACACTAGAACCGCCTGGACTGAGAACGCCTTGTGTGTTTCTAGAGGGAATGCAGTGGGCAGGTGGAATACATGCCTTTGTGGCCTTCGTGAGTGCAGGTAGTCTCTCTGCAAGCAAACATTAAAAACTTCAACTTGATTCGGGTGCTAGTGTGTAGCCAGTGGAGGTGTATGGACAGCGGGGTGACATGATCCACTGCATTCTGGACCATCTATAACCAATTACAATGTTCATGGTGTGAGGATTGCACCAATGCTGATATTGTAGAGATCAAAGCAGCAAGACAAGCAGACTGGTGCAATGTGCTCAGAGAACAATAGCTGGTCAGTAATACTCATCAAACTCACGCTTCTAGATGTCTCAGCATGGATTAGTTAGTAGAAACTTTTCCTTTCTCAAATGTTTGTGTGAGTGTCGTGGACGCTGTGTAAAGGTGTAAGTGCTTCCCCGAAGACCACAATCCAAAGCGCCATGAGCAATCTTAAAAAGATTCACCAAGGGATAAACCAGACCAGCTAACCCACTTCCTGTAAAATGGTAGATCAGCAATAAAAAATGATCAATTAGATGTGAAAGTGCCATTTGTCATTGTGATACACAAAACAAAATTTGTCCTCTGCATTTAACCAATCACCTTTTTGTGCCATGAAATGTGCCGGGGGAGAAGCCTGTGGGGACGGTACCTTGCTACTTCGGGTTCGCTACTTCGAGTTCGCTTCCTTACCCACTAGACAATAGAATTCAAAACTGTATTACATAATTGTTGTTGAACATAGGCTTTACACTTGCCAGGCATGTCTGGTAATTTAGTGTAAGCATAGTGTTTGCCAACGGCCCACCATGGAAATATCCGCACCTCACGAAAATGACAAAGTCGCATCACCTGTGCGAAACCACACCATTGTACTTGTAGCACGAGCCATTAGAGCGCACGGCAGGGCTTCCACAGAGTTTCTAAATAAACAAGGCCTTAAATAGCATTTAAAAATGACTAGTAATCCTTTAATCTACAGTTTTAAGGTCTTAAAAATCCTGCAGATGCAATAAATCAAATGAAGCAAGCCTTCAATTTGTAATTCGCCGGTCGCTGTGCAGGCAGAGTGATCGAGCAAGTGGTACCGATTGGGTACTGACAGTGCGCATGGAAATGACCAGGCGTGGCCTGCTTGGTGCTCTGTGCAAAAAAATTTTTTTAGAGGGACTGCATGATAAAATATGAACAAGCATAGTGTTATTTAACATTTTTCTTACAATATTTTTAAATGTAAACTCTACAGCTGAATACAGAAAATCATAAAGTTTTAGATAATCACTCACATCATGCAAATACCTGGTATTTCCCTGGCCTCATGAGTGTGACACTTTCAGTAGACTTGACCAGATATTGTTTTATCTGGTATGGGGTTATGCTGATGTATCTGTAAAAAGTTCCTGCTGCAGTTAATTTGCTATGGACACGATACCCTTCAAAAACAGTTATATTTAAAAACGTATCAAATTCGCAATGGCAATCCATGGCAATATTAATTTTATGTCAAATCGCACAGCCCTAGTTGGCACCCAAATGCGGAAAATGTAAATGTAAATTCCCTGACTTTCCCCGTCTGGAAATGCCTTTACTGAGAATCCCTGATATTCCAGAAATATCCTCACCCATGGGAACCCTGCCATTATTTCAAAAATGGAAAGATTAGCTGCATTCATACACAACACCAATACTTCTTAAAAGGCTAGGATGTAGTTTGGCAAATGCTATATTTTATATTTACAATCGAACACAACTAATTCTGCATGATTGTTCCAAAAGATACAGTCATGATCGCCTGAAGAGAGGTCACTGGTACATTCAAAAGGGTCAAAACATAACATTATATAACAAATTACAATCCTGCTCAGTCAGAACTAATCTACCAGGTACTAATATATGTTCAGCTGTCTAGCCGGCAGGGAGCAACTCTTATTTTCTCTTTCATTTTGTGATGTATCATCATTTACACCTCAACCAACTTCCTTGATTGAATCCCTTTATGTGAGGAAAAGAAAAACTTCAGGCAACGCCTCACTAGCGTTAAGGACAATGATGGACAGTGTTATGTGTCTCTGTCCCTGAAGGCATCACTGTAATGTTTGTTTTGTCCACTCCTGACGGCTGCTCTCTTAATCAGTTTCTGCGATTTCATTTTCCGGCCAGACAGGTTTCACCTGCGCAATATTCTTCACCTCAGGCCTTTTACTGTAAATGGATTAAAGGAAGAGAAACTGAGGTAGCAGCACCACCCTCAACAGGCAGCAGTTTCTGTCACATCACTACCAGTTAAGTGTTCAGGGGTGGAATGGACACTTCAGTTTTAGCCAAACCATAGACCTTTACCTGGGCCACACCTCTATAAGGTTGCCAGTGATAATCCGTTGACCTGCCTAGGCTACGTAGTTTGCCCTAAAACTGAATAGGATCAGATACGGAAAACTCCTCTGTCCAGAGGAGATAAAAACGGACTGCCTCAGATTTCAGGTCACTCTCAGTGGCAAGGCCACATATTCAGGAGAGCCCAGTCATTTCCTGTGTGTATAGTGTTAGGCCAAAGTAAGAGTAATCATTTAAAATGAGAGAAATATTTTAATTAAAACACCATAGTGGAGGCAGAATCATGATCGTAGATAGGTTGAAAAGGTAGATAATTATTAAATTCACATGGGGAATTTAATTAACACATAGTTAAACCCCCAAACCCACCTCACAGTAGATTATGATGCTGTAGCCTAATCATGGTTATAAAGAAATTAAAAATAAAAGTACAGGAACATCCAGGGCATGACTACATAACCAGCTAATCAAATCTGAATATTCATCCAGGACATGTTAGAAGGTAAATAAAGAAGATTCATTCATTCAATAAAACTGGGGAATAAAAAAAAAAAAAAAAAAAAAATTTATATATATATATATATATAAAAAAAAAATTTCCCACTTGAGGGACTAATAAAGGATAATCTTATCTTAATGTACTGGCCAGAATATAAGACTGTTTAGTCTCAAAATACTTCTGATATATGGTATATATTTACATGTTTGTGCAACAAATCTAAGAATTATTAATTGTTATAAATGTATTATTACTGCAATACGAGTGGATTTTGGATGTACGTAGAGACGCATCCACAGCCTGTATCCTGTGCCTGTCAGGTGTGTGTGTGGTGTGTGTGTGTGTGATTGGGTGTGATTGGAGGACAGACACAGGTTCTGGGAGATGGCTGTTGAAGGGAAGACGCATGCGTTAGAGTCAAGCCTTACCCAAGTCTGGTTTAAGCTCAGTAGGCAAGCTTAATTTCCGCGACATCTTTGCTGGAAAAAAGGAAACAACCCTCTTTACACACCACACGTGAACAGATGCAAGAAACAATATGGCACATACACTCCACCGGTGTTTCTCAGAAGGGTCATGCTTTAATAAAGCATTTAAAAAAAATAATATTTTCTTATAAACCGTTCATTCTCTGTAGGTCTGTTACGTGGCTCCTCACCACCACTGATGTGCAGCAACCACCTGGATGATGTGGCAGCAGCCATTTTGTGCCAGATCTCTCAACACACACCCGCTAAGAGGGTGAGAGGGGGTGAGAGATACCGGCAATTCACTGGAGTGGCTTATGAGAAGGTCAGCGTGGGATTACGCTGGGACTACCCGAGGGGACCACCGTCTCTTTTCAAAAGACAAGTAGGGATCTTTCTAAACCACAGGAAGTAGTCGCCTCGTTTTACTCTGATGGGAGATTATTTTTTAAGGTTTTCCTTTTGTTTAAATATCACGGGCCACTGGGGATCACACAGACGCACTAGCTCCTCTTCCAGCAGCAACCCAGCACGCCATGGTGGTCTCCCATCCAACTACTGGCTGCGCCCAGACCTACGTATCTTCCATAGAAGTGCCGGAGGTACAACTGCGGGATGAACATGACTAATAAAAGTGAAAACATGAATACGAGTAACATGATTTTCAGATGAATCCCATTCATCTGTGTTTTGGAACTACTGAGAAGGGAAACAAAAATCGGACAAGGTCACTTCTCAGTGATGAAAATCACTTACAAGAACATACAAGATAATGCCTTTAAACAAAAACCTTACAACTTCAGACAAGGACATATCCACACATCTGAAACGCTAAGTACAGAACTGAATGTGGATTTTCAGCGCTGTAGTTAGCACTACTCAGACGGAACTGGCTACGGACCAGGGAAGATAATGTCGTGCCACACAGGCCTAAACATTCTGAGCAAGAGTCAGTAACAGTCAGCATTATGCCCGCATGCTAACATTCCATTTTGGTATTTTATAACCAAACTTGAACCCATCCCGAGATCCCACCCCCACCTAACGTAATGCACAATGATCGACAGCTGATACTGACTGACGACTTTCAACATGCTGTTCTCGCACTACTGACAATCCTCCCATAATGTCTGGCAAGAAACGTGATTTAAGACAGTCCAAATTCACCATGCCAACAGAGCATGCACCGGACGCGTGGGACACACACAGTGACTGAGGTGAGTTCAGCCAGGTTCAGTGACAAAATCTTCCTTCTGTGAGAGTAGAAAGTTGTGAGAATGTGAGAAAATAAAATGCTGTGCTCTCTAAGTGTGTGCAGTGTGTGTTTGTTGGGGGAGTGGTAGAGTATGTGTTCTGCGCTGCACTGTGGTGGAGAAACTGGACTGGAGATTCTTTCAAGATGATCAGCTGGACAGTGAAAAATCACAGAGACTATCGGTAATGCACACAGACAGACAGCCAGCCAGTCAGTCACATGACTGGAGTGACAGTGGGGGGGGGGGCGGCAGAAGACCATGACGCCCATGCCGACACATGGGACACACACACATAAAACAGGCAGGCCAGCACACTGCCCCCTCTGCTGACTTCACAGGCCTGAACTGCTACGGGCCAGAGGCATTATGGGTGACCTGGCCTTACCTTTGCCTGTTCCATTGTAGAACTGCTGATGGTTTGAGTTCAGCACTTTAGAAAGTAGAATACATTTGTTAGAGTGGCTTAAATCATTTACAAACACACCACAGAATGCAAAGACTACACACGCTTCATAGGGGAGTTAATAGCATATATTGAAAAGGGAACATCATTATCACACTCAATATGATACAGGTGTAGACTCAGTAATATATGTATTGATATTTAAGATTATATAATATTATATAAAAAACTACAGTATTAAAAGCAGTGCATAAACAATAAAGAACTGGCTACATTTAAACTTGTAGGATTCAACCGACCATCCAATCAGAATGCAGAATGGTGAAGTAGTTTAGGCAGTGTACTGTAACTGTAATTAACTGCTGGAGTGTGTGAGGGTGCTTTTGTCATTTACTGCCCATCATCAAGACCACTGTCTGAGACAGCAAACACTAGTTTCACACATACAGAAGCTTTGTGCCCTTTGTGTGATGCGTCTTTCTTGTCTTGGAGCCCATTGGAGCGGTTGGGTCTTTCACACAGCCTCGGTTAGGGGATGGAAGCTACGTCCCAGAACTATGGCTGAAGCAGGACAGAAACATTCCTGACTGCAGAAAAATGCGAAACTGCTTATGGCAAACAATAGAAAGCCTGTGTGAAAGGTCTCCCCCTGCAATCTGATGCACACACATCATGCACAGGATGTACGTGTGAAACCGGCTTATAATAATCATTAGCAGCTTGTGGCCTGAATGACTTATTTTCCCACGTACATGCATGCAAACACACACACACACACACACACACAAACACTGATCGACTCAATCTGAATTTGTTCAGTTCAGTGGGTAACCGGTTGGTCACTCTACCTGAGGTTGGGGATTTGCAGCGCTCATCAGATGTAGTCAAACCCTCCGAGATGTCACACAGACCTTGACAACAGGAAACAAAGGGAGACAGAGGTCACAAGAAGGTCATGTTATTCATATCTGTTCTAATTTGTCAATTGACTTCCTGATTTAAAAAAAAAAAAAAAAGTGCTGCGCTATAACCAGGGGCGTCACGCTGGCCAAAATTTCATGAAGGGGAAGGAGTCCTCCCCCAAAAATTGTGGCTTTCCTTGTTTAAAAAAAAAAAAAAAAAAAAAAAAAAAAATGTATAAAGATTGTCTGACAATCTTTAACAATAAAATCAAGACAATGTGACATCATGATAAGATGATAAGCCAGTGGACAGATTGATAAAAAGGCAACTATTTCTCACAAAAAAATAAAAAATAAAAGCAAAGCAGAACTACACATACGCAAATGGAATTTCATTTTCACAAGAAGGGGACTAAGGATCTACTAACCACTTCAGCAACACACCGTTAATCTCTTCCTGCATTGATGCACAGTTCTGTGTGCGTGCGTACCTGCTTTTGGCAACTTTGGAAGAAACCAATACCACAGGGAAGGGAGTTTGTGACTTTTTGGTGTATGATCTATGACATAATTAGAAGAATACATTTGACTCATAACAGAAAATAACAAAAATCACAAAATTAAAAAAAATAATAGTTAATGAACTGAAATCCAGGTAACAATGGGCACGACGCCACTGTTTATAACCACATGTGTCCCCAGTGCTCATTAATGATATTTCACATTACATTTGTGTGTCTGTAAAATTTTACCTCTGTTCTTTCTGGGCGATCGCGGTTGTCTCTGCTCACTGGGACTGTAGAGCTCGGTGGCGCTCACGTTCAACAGGAGGGTTTTCTGCAGGTAGTCTACCACAGCCACACCAGAACTGTTCCCAAATGTGACACTACCAATTGAACACACACAGCATGTAGAATCAGAGTTTTTATAGTGCACAAGAAATTGTTCTGAAATAAATACGATTCCACTGCTGAATAACAGACTCATCTGTCCCAACATCTGCCGCCAATTTACGTTTTGTTTTTTGATCACAACTGTCTGGTCTCAGACACCCAAACCGGCTGAAAAATAACAGATAGGTCATTGGTAAAGGTTTGTAACTCACAGGCCATACGCGGAGTTCACCGACATGGTGCTGATCGGTTGGGGAGGATCTCCACCCACCCACAGCAGCTGCACCACCAGCTCCACCTGGTAGCCGGCTGACTGCTTCAGAGACGAGCTGCGCACCCTGGTCAGAGAAACATTTATAAGGAGGTTTATTTCAGACACAGACAGAAGACATACATGGCCACATGGCCACTCAGCAAATCAGTTTATGTTTATGGTATGCCACTTTCTAATGCAGATTCAGTCATTGTGAAATGGAACACAAAAAATTAACACAGGATATGCCCATACTTCAGGCAGGGCAGGCTGTCGTGGTTGTGGTCAGAGTTGTTGCTGCTAATGGAAGGGCGTGGTTGGGGTGTGGTGGCTTGAGGACTGGATGAAGCGCTGGGCGTGGGCGAAGTCTGGGTCTGGTCTTTGCCCATTTCGGGCGAGTCCAGATCACTTAACTCACACTGCAGACGCACTTCCAGTAGCTGTGTACACACACATACACATAATTAGACAGGTTACACTGCAGGTACGGCAGGTTCCATGCTTTCCACAGACAATGAACTTGACCTTTTTGATGTACTTGACATTTAGATGGACCACTGTCCCTGACTGAAGGTCAAGGGAGGACTGATCCCTCCGTGCTACCTGGCTCGCTATCAAAATAACTGCATGAACACAGAGTCCGAATCAGATAAAACCAACACATGTTGACCATGCGCAAACGTAGAATGACAGCCAACTTGACCAAGTGGCACAAGGTTGCTACTGTTGTCATTGCAAGGCTGACATGGGAGGAGACACAGACAGTTTACTTAAATTCATACAACAGTGTTCCAATTTTTAAGAGATTTATATTTATATGTATACAGACCTGCAAAACCTCAGTAACGATCTCCTGTTTGCTGAAGCGGTAGATGAGGATGTGTGCAGACACGCCAGCAACACATAGGACCCGACTCTCTGGGCACCAGGAGATCAGCTGGATTGCAAATGGATCCTCATCAGTCATCTCTGTGCTCGCCTTTTCGTCTTTACTATTGCTCCTCTTTTCAAACACCTTGGCCGTCTTCAGCTTATACAACACCTGCAGCATTACTGAATGAGAGGAAGGAGGAATTAGTGGTCGATTTGACTTTTTGGATGCAAATGCTGACTTACAAAGCACAGCTGCCAATAGCCAATAGAATAATCAAAAAAGACTTTGTACAACCTCTAAAAATATGTTCAGATCTACTTAATGCCCATGAGAAATATAATTAGCCAAAAATTAAAAATATGTGCAAAACTAAGCCAATAACAAGTATTTAAAAATGAAGAAAAATAAAGGCATCAGCACATCTGGCAAGATTGTAATGAGGCAGGTTAAAATAGGAGCATATCTGGCATAAATATACCACAAAAAATATGTCGAAGGCCAGGCGATCGGAACTTTCCAAAAAAACTTTCCAAAAAAAAACAAAAAAAAAAACTTGCAGACCTAGAATTTCTCTTTAGTGAGAACAGAGATCAGGAAGATATCCTTTAGCACTTGCTTAGCCCAACCCAATCTATCACTCTTTGGCTTTCTGCTTCCGTCTCACATAGGTGAATAATTGTCCCAGTAGCAGGAAGAAGCTGATGGTGCTGAGTGGTATGTGGAAGAGCTGCTCAATACAGGAGGAGGTCGGGTGGGGTCACTCTAAATAGAAAAGAATAGGCTGAGCACACTCACTTGCTGAGGCATCCCAAAACTTAACTGAACCGTCTGCATGCCTGGGAGAAAGAATGAAAGAAAGATGAAAAATTTATTTGCTCTCAATCTCAGTTTTGCTCTCAACACTTTCAATGGTTTCCGCACTATTGGTGAACTGGTGAGCAGAGGACTAACGCATATGCTCTTACCCAGTGATGATGATTTCCGGGTAGGTTTGTGTCCCTTGACCCCAGTTTCCACCACTGATGGGCCATTCCTACAACAAAGTCATGGACCAAAATGGAATGTGGTCAATCTATAGCAGGAAAGCTTTCAGGTCTGTATATAGTGATGAAGGTCATTCAATCTGGCCGTCTGCATTGTAGATATAAAATCTGAGGGTGCTGCACCTTTTTGCTGTAGCCCTGGCGTTTCTGGCGGAGACCGGCACCGTAGAGAGCGGGTACGAGGTCCACGGGGCAGTCGGCGCAGTACTCACAGCAGGTCACTGGAGACTCGTGCAGCGTAAGCGGATATGGATTCTCAAACACCGGATAACTGCAGAAACCATCGCTTGCTACTTCAATTCTTTTCCACACAACACACAGCACTGGAGTGAAGTGTGTTTGCGTTCCTTTTACTCACCCATTCTGTGTGAGGTCAATGACCACCAAATCTTTCTCCAGCAGCACAACCACAGCATATGGCTCCTGGAAATCTGCAACAGATTTTTTTTTCTTTTATCGTAACAGATTATTTGCTCACAGTATCAGCTATATGTTTACAACATATAATCTTCATAATATCACTGCATGGCTCTCTTTTTGGTTTTCAATTTAGTCCATATCAGACGCAGCACAGTTTTGTGTAGATTCAGGTGTGACACTTGGACTCTTGCAAAAAAAAAAAAAAAAAAAAAAAAAAAAAAAAAAAAAGATTTCTGGCCTAAAGTGTTACAGATGCCCTCAACAGATGATGCAATTTACCGTTGGGGTATGGCGTTTGGCAGAGTGTGAGGAAGTCCACAATGGGAAAGTCCATTTCTAGTACTGCTGTGCTCTTTCCGTGCATCACCGTCAGACATGGCCGCCGACCAACCGTATCATATGGTAGCCCACCAGACAGCACGATGAACGGCTCACTTCACACACACAAAAACACCCGCAAGGCACACACACACACAAGCAAAAACTGAATATAAGATATATACTATTTTACATTAATATATAATGCATAATTTACAATGTTTGCTCACCCTTCTCTAATGGTTTTGTATTCTACTTTGAGGATAGGTTTACAAGGATCAGGCTTCTTTCCATCCTTGGGTTGCTTACCTGATATAAATTAAAAAAAAAAAAAAAACATGCAAATAAATCAATATTTTGGCTAGATAGATACTTTGGCACAAGCACAACAACAAATTTGCCATACCGTGTGGTATGATTGTCTGAGCTGGCTTTGCTGGGTTCTTGATGTTCCAGATGGTCAGAGAGCCATCGGAGTGACTGCAGATAAACTGCTTCCCCTCATGGTGCCATGAGATTGAATGGATGGCCTGAGACAGAGGCACGGAGATGTCTACATTCACTAAAAGCTCACAACAAAAGCCGCATCTGTGTGCAATCATTATCCTTACTTTGGGGTTTATACATTAAATTAGTTCAGATTAGGTTTCTTTATTGTCATTGTGGGGAATACAACAATATTCTGTCTGCTCAAGAACCGGGTTTCAATTGGCTTGTGTGAGCTCTGAGTGAGAGGTGAGTGTATGTGTGTCTGTTTGCTCACCTCATCATGCGTGTAGCGATAATCTGCCTTCTTCGATTTTAAATCCCACAGCACAACGATACCAGATTCAAACCCAATCATCAACTGTAGTAACAAGAAGAAAAACAACAATGCATACACATCAATACTCAAACATAACAGACATACTCACAGATGGACCAGTACCTTATTGTGTGTGTGTGTGTGTGTGTGCATGCATGTCCCACTCAACTCCACCTTATGTGCAAAAACAGTGTGCAGTCTGCCTGCTATGGGGCTTCTAAGACCACCCTTGCAGCCAGGGCCATCTGCATAACCCAAATGGGCAAAGCATGAAATGGTGAACTGAGGTACTCCTGTCGGCCATCATAAGTTGGCACAGTGTGGTGTTCTGGGACGGACTGTACCGAGTGAAAAATATTAAAGTTATCTTACTGGCAGGGAAAGAACTGAACTACGGAACGATGGAAAATAATTGGCGAGATATAACTAGACACAGCAGAGACTCCGGAACCTTGATTGCAGTTGAAAGTACACCAACTGGGATTTGGATTTATTTTATGGATTTATCCGTAACAAACCCCACATAGGAAACTCATAAGTGTGCCAGAGCTACTTCAACAACAGGTTTTGTGATATCATTTGAGCTTGCGTAGCAGTCAAACCTAGGAGGCTCAAACATACAGTGACATGGCACATCATGACAGAGTCCACCACGACTTGTGCAGAGCGAGGACAGCGATCACTAAATGGATCACGTTCAAGAGCTCAGTTGTGGTGACAGATGCTGAAAGCTGTGGGCAAAGGGCAGCTGGTGCCTGCTACTGTGATAGCTGTAGGACCTGCTGGTGAATGCCAGAAGTGAGGGAGGAAATCAAGCTGAAGCGACACTTCGGATTCATTCAGAGTCGGTCGAAAGGTATCGACTGACTGTAAGGAATCAACAGCACGGATGTCTGAGCTGATCTTGTGGGCCAAAATACAAATTGTGTATTAGATTCGGAGGTCATTCACCTTTGACTCATCTGCAGGGTTATCACTGATATGTACCACAGGGCCAGGATGGGCCTTTGAGGAGCTGAGGAAAAAAAAAATGTAAAGAACACAAATAAAATAAGATCACTGAATAAACCTACATTGTCCTATGAATAATCATTGCTGCTTATGTGAAACGATGCAAAAAAAAATCCCACATCTATACAGATGCTCTTTAGAGAATTTACTAATTCCATTGTTTACAGAACTAAATAGTGACTAAGTAGTACCGAGTACCAGCCTCATGTAACACTTGTGTTTGCTGTGATACTTATAACCTGTTTCCCCTGTTTCCATTCTAATTACATGTTAATCAGACTTACAGCTCTATGGCTTTGTTCCACATGATGGTATATCCAGACAGGCTGAAGGTCTCGACATTGACGATGTGAATGTTCCCTCGCTCCGTACCCACATAAAGCCATTTACTCTGAAACGGCAGGTGGCAGAATGTGATTCTGACATGGCGGGAGAGGAAAAAAAGAGAGAGAGAGAAAAAGGATTACTCACACGTAGCATGTAATTTGATATTAAAATGCCAGGGCAGTCTGGTTTATTTCAGCAGGTCTTAATGCCTCCTCCAGGCAGCAGGGGGTGACAGTTCATCGTTTTTTTTTTGGTTTGTTTTTTTATAATGGAAAATAACATGACGAGCATTCAGTAGCGAAGCCATTCAAATTGTTGACAAACATGAATGTCACTAGCTTCAAAAAGAAAAATTATGGAAGAAAATAAAAAAACAAAAAAAAGTAGCTCACTGCATCTAATATGGTATAATTTGCTGATAAGGGAAGTATTTTATTGTATTTATTTTTTATTAAAATACAGTACATGCATGCACTAAATTATCTAGTTAGTTATAAAGTGCTTCCTTTTATGATACAGAGTACGCAACATAAATAATTATTTATATAAAGCAGAACTGTGACACCTATTTGCTACTACTAAATGCTCCCGGTGTTAAGTACCAACAAGCCTTCAAGCGTTTCTGTTAAGTGCCCAGTTAGGAAGAGATTCAGATGCTGGACAGACCTTCAGATTCAGACCTGTTAGCACCAACTAAGGCTCTGTGAGGCTGTGTCTACAACACTGATTAAACTTAATCCAAGACTAATGCCCCCTCTTAAAGGCACAGGTCTCAGATTAGACCTCATCTGATTTTTAGAATTAGCCTCAAAAATTCAATATAAACTTCTGCTCAACTAACCAATTCAATGGGCAGAGATAATATTGAAGACTCTGTGAGAGGAAATGCACTGCCATACAGTGTTGTAAAGGCTAGCACTGAAAACACACACACACACACACACACACACACACACACACACACACACTCACGTACGCACACACACGCGCACGCACACCTGAACCTTCCAAAGGTAACATAGCCGCTCAATGACAAATTTGTTTGCTGAAGGGGAATTAATGAAGCTAATCCAGACGTTTCTTCAGTCCAAGATGGAGGGATCTGACTGAGGTGATCAATCAGAGCGGAAACAAATCTGTCAGATCAGTCAGCTGACTGCTGCACTCACCCAGAAACAGTCAATGAATTAAGTCATTAACAAAGTCTCCAAAAAATGAATGGCTGGAAGTTTTTTTAAACTAAAAAACTAAACTGAATTTTTATCTGAATATGCATTAATTTGTCAGGACATATCAAAATATAGCTTCAATAAAAATGACACTGCATTTATATGCACCGACACAAAATAACAGCAACAAACCCAGTGGGGAAACCTCATTAACGCAGCAATTATTGTTGCTTACATTATTGTACAATCACATAATTAAACACACAAAGTGCAGTCCCATTTTTCCCCTCAGGAGCATCTTCTCTTAACGTTCTCCTCCTGCTGTCAGACAGGTTCACTCATTGAAGAATGACATTAGAGAAATGTCAAGAACACACAAACATGCGAGCACATAAACACACACAAACACCCACCCGAAAAATCGCTGTTGGCAACTAGGGTGTCGGATTGACAGCGATGATCGGTTGTGACATATAACCTCCTTCCCATTAAGGTCAGCAGCTGAGTGTGACATATGAATGCAAGTCCTGTCCTGTCAGGTTTTCCCATCCTCTGCCTTGTTTCCTGCTGAACTCAAATTTTTTGGACTAATCTGCAAAATATACCCACAGTCCTATTTCAGTAGTGTCTTTTTGTATCGGCACTTAAGACCCAATATAATGAGCAATATATAAAACATAATACTACAAAAGAGATTCCCTTCACAATACCAAGTTCAGATCAAAGTCTGGTTACAAGTCATTAATCTGCTGAATATGTCAAATATCATTTGGTGAGGAAAGTGTCGCTCAGCAGCTGCATTCTCACGTGATTCTCACACAGCGTTGCCTGGACGATTTCGACTGCAACTGCGAATTCAAAACTGACATACTGAGTGGAAATCTGCCCAATTAGGCAACAGCCTCCTTGTGTAAGGATGCGTGTTTGCCAATTGCGCTCAGTGGGGTCGCACCACAGGGTATCCAAAACTGTATACGGAGAAGCGGAATGCCAAAGGATCAAATGCAGCTCAGTGCTGTATGGATGTCCCTACATGATCGTGAAGATCTTTTCCCCCCTAATATCGAATATATTATAATCAGGAACTATATTAATTATAATCTAATTCATTTTAATTTGGAAGATTTTTCACTCATGCATGAGGTTTTTGCTTTTCCATACAGTCCCTGAACTCACAACAAAAGAACAAATGCAAGGAACTTTATGTGCAATGCTTTTATGTGCAACTTGAACTTTATGTGCAATGCTTTTGGTATGTGGAAACTGATATGGGAGTTGAGTGCAGTATGCAAGAGTACATAATGCATGTAAAGTAAAAAATATATATGCATATATTAGTTACAGTTAAAGTATTCAGCATCCAGGGTTGAGGCTACAGACCACACCCTACCTACCTACCATCAGGTGCCAGTAGCTACATCCAGGACAGTAATCAAATTTTACTGAACTGGGTTGAGGAAACCCGAGCTATGTTAAATCAGTCTTTATGGATGTTTGATACACAGTTAACAACCATTAAAAGAGCTCTAGCTCTAACCAATCAGGAATCAGAAAAACAGGAAGAACCTGGATGAGAGACAGGAGACAGGGGAGTAGTCTGTGACGCTGCAAGACCCACAATAATATCACTTGACCTTGCTTTTATGAGTAGAATTAAAAGGTAAGTCAGGCACAGCCTGATAAAAAAAAAACATAATAAACAAAAGGCATGCATTTCTATAGACAATAGACAAACCAAACACTGAATATCCTTCAGTGTTTGATTCAGAATATTCTATCTGGAGCCAGTGTTTGGTTTGTCTGTTCTGAGCCACTGCAGAAATATGGAGGCCTCCCAAGTAGCTATTAAGGGCTCTTTCAAGACATAATACACTAATGAAAACCTACTGATAAACGGTATATTCCATTTCTGATCCTACACAGTGCACCATTCAAAATCTACATTTATTTAAAAAATGGTTTGTTTTCAATGAATGGAGCTGTTAAATGTATAGATCACATTCACATTTTAGATCTTGTATGGGTTTGGGTTTCATTCAACAAATCATTTCTAATGCCCTCTAACTTGTACTGACTCAGGGGAGCTTGTGCTGTGAACAAACAGTTTTTTCCTGCCTGAAGCACGGATCAGAGTGCTGCGATGATGATGATAGCCCCTGCACAAAGCAAATTTGAGGGCTCCGAAGAGACCGGCAAGCTCACCCAGCCCCGCTCTGCCACCCTGCAGACAGTCAGAGTCCCTCCACCACCTCTCGCACACTGGCACACAGGGGGCTGAGCACCACCAGTCTGCCTGTTCGGCGTTCAGCTGCGACCAGCCAGGCATCAGGTGCAAAGGCAGACTCTGACTGACACACACACACACACACACACACACCTCTCTCTGTTGAACTTGAGTGAGTGCAGCACCGCCGGTCGCTTCTGGCGTAGATTCCAGAGGTGAATGCTGTCATCTGCCAGGGCACTCACTAACGCCCCCTACAGGACAGAGCAATGAAACATTAATGCTGAGCTCCCAAAGGCACCATGGCTCAGAATGACTGAAAAATGCTCAGAATAGCACTGCTTCCGTATCACTGGACAAATGCTAAAAACTAAACAATTTAAAATAAGAGTGAAAAATATAAGAGCATTTTACGCCCAAAAAAATTGTCCCCCCAAAACCCCAGAATCATAAGAAATGCATGTTATGGTAATTTACAAAGCAAACTTCCAAAAACAGATTGAAAGATTAGACTATTTAATTAGTATATTTAAAGGAAGGCAGTGTTCTGAAATGCTGTAAGGTATGTGGAATATCAACATGGCCTGAACATAACATCACCGCAGCAGCAACGTACCACGCATTAGCTATACATATCAAGAGCCATGACGCCCACTACAGGGCAGCCCGACACAGGAAATCATTCAAACGTCATTCAAACAGCATACATTAATATGCAAATGCACAAGGTCATTAACTGACACCTACAGCTGGAGCATTAAAAAATAAAGCATGGGAAACATGAAATGAGGTATAGAAAAATCTGTAAAATACACCACGCCTCTCCCATGGCAACCAGAGCTGATTTAAAAGCAGCATAATCTCTCATCTCAGGTGATGATTCACATACTGAGGGAGACTCTGTGTGTGCGGTGAAACAGCGAAACCACTCGCCATCTCCTCCTGAGCCTCTTGGGCTTTCTGAATCATGTGTGTGCACATTCATCATATGGAGAGTCAAGAGTGTCCTTACATCAGAAACATGGTACTGTACATGCATTAGGCACTTGTCTCCATCAACCCTATGGTCTGTGGGGGGGTCTCTGGGGAGGCTGGTTGTTTGTGGGGTGGCTGTGTAAGCTTTTGTCAGTAGGGTCCTCCTGAGGACTGCTGAGGGGATTACCGGGCACCTCCTGAGGCTCTGTATGGGATTATAGGCCCTTTAAGAGGATTCCCACCCCTATAGGTCCAGATCATTATGAGTAAGAAAGTAACTGCACTGCAGCTACATCGGGCTGCTTTGGTTTAAGAAGAAACCGAGGGCAAAAAATGATCACACAAGCGTACTCTCTCACACACACACACACACACACACACACACACTGACAGATAGGCAGAAAGACAGACAGACAGGCTCACCTCATTGATGAGAAACTGGATCTGCAGGACTGCAGCACTGGTCTCATGCTGGCAGTGACACTCGACACCTGGCCGGCCAAACCTGAATTCAAAAGTTAAGGAGCACAGCAGTCTGTGTGTGTGTGTGTGTGTGTGTGAGAGAGAGAGAGAGAGAGACAGAGACAGAGAGGGATGAGAGAATTTAAAGCTCTTGAATTACAGGTTGTGCAGCAGAAGTGTTTATGAATTTGTGTCGAGTTCTGAGTCCCACGCACTTGAGCCCACTGTGAGTCAGAAGTCAGAACCTCTCCCAGCTTAATATCGCCACCCCAGCAGGCTTTTCCTGGTCATGTAAGCCACGGTCCAGTGGACGAGGTGGCGGCCTTCCTTTAATCTTTTGCTCCTGCCTTGAAATTTCCAGCATTAACATTTCCACCCACCCGTCATTTGAATCCCTCGCACTCGAGTTATTGCGCCACTAATCTGCCATACCCCTAAGCCATCCTCTGAACTCCTGCATGACCTGTCCTCCCACATTAGTTTAGTCCAGAAATCTCAAGAAATGCACTAAAGTCTGCTTCACTGGTGTTCTGGACTTGCACATTAGCCAGAAAAACATCAAATACATAAATCTACAGAATATGAATGACCAGGAGTGGATGTTGCATTTATAAGCAAAAACCAATGTATTCTGCTTATATTGGCCAAAGAATTATATATTAGACGTTTCTTTATTAATTCTTCATTCATATTTACTTCATTCATTAAAAAATATTTCCTCTTTCTTAGTCCTGATAACAGTGTTGCTAAACTACTCCTCTTTTAATTAAACATACGGTTGCCTGTGCCAGTGTGTTTCAAGCTCCACATCCTGCAGGCGACCTTTTGTTGACTTTATGTGGCCTTTTGTTGGAACAAAAAATATGCACCCTGAGGGGGCGGCTGGATTTTATTGTATTCATTCAAATAATAGTGTGCATTCATGAACCTTGGGTTTCCACATAGATGCACCATTCATGAGATATGGCAACACAAAAAAATACAGATGCAAGTCCATCAGAAAAAGAGGTGGATGTGGAGCTTCTCGGAAACATTTCCCAGGACTGGCCACATGCTGGAACTGTTTTCAGGATAGACTCGCGGCCAGTTGCCTAGCAACCGGCCTGCACTGATATGAATGCGGAATGCATTTTTCAAACTTTTCTGAATGTGTGATATTGCCAGGTCAAACGCATGCATGGAGAGTGTTCCAGGAAGTACAATTCAGAAGAAGATGCACGTCAATCAGACATTAGCATCGGAGGGAAAAAACAGCTGCTGACTGAGGTGAGCCAGTCCTGCAGAGACAGACAGATCTACAGGGGATGAAAAAGACCAAAGAGAAAACTGTAGACAGGATGGATGAAGGAAAGTGGGTCAGGATCATGTACAGTCCAAAGATGCAGCTACAACTTCGGCTGCTTTCCTTCCTTAGAGACACAGAGATGGAGAGTGGCAGACAGCCAGATATATTACTGATATAAAACCCCTCATCCTCGATCTATCGTGTCTAAAGTCTGGCCCAGGGGCCACATACGACACACAGACAGATTTGAAGTGGCCCCCTGCCCCTCATTTCTCCAGACTAAATCTTTTCTGCTTAGTTGCCTGAAGACATTTGTGCAGAATGTAGAATTAAGGGGGATCTATCATAGGAAATGGAATCTGGTATTCTTCATTGACTGTTACACTGTAATTTAGGTAGAGGGTCCTCTACTGTTGCTGATGAACGCCATTCACCATAATCATCGTCTGGAAGTGCCGTCTGGTACCGGACGGGTAGGTCTAGTATCCTGTTGGCTGCAAAGAGAGCGGGAAGTCATATACCCCACCTTCAACTCATTCACCTCCCCACCCACCTACATTCGCTTCGTTCAATCACCCATCCCCCACACCTCTGCCCACTCACTCATTTATCAATTTAACTAACATGCAGACATCTGCAGACGTGCAAAACAAGGATGAGCAGCTACCATACACTGCAAGTCACTTGAATTCACAAACTAAATTATACATCTATAATAATTCCAATCAGTTTAATTTAAAACCATAGAATTACTAATAAAAAAATATTAATAATGCTTAGAATATGGGATGGGTATTTGGCTGATGATTCTTAAAGCATGACTCAGCAACAGAACTGGATAAAGCCAGTCGACTCCTGGAGAGATTGCGCTGTCTCTCTCTCTCTCTCTCTCTCTCTCTCTCTCACATACATGTTTCCTCTCTCTTACACCTGTATAAAATGATGCAATATCCCAGGATTCAAAGTTCAAATGTGGCATTGCTGCACCTATAATGACGCATAATAAATCGAGGCTAAAATGTAGCCAGTCAATGTAGCTTTAATTTCCCCAAGTCCACCCTCACCTGAATTCCTTCTGATTTATTGCATGCCTTTTCCCTGAAATAAAGAAATAATAAGCACAGATGGAATCAGGCCATTAAAAAAATTATCCAGCCCAGGTTTTCCACTCTGCCTGGCAGATTACTAAGGAGTTTGTGTCACTCATGAGTCACCATCATGTCTCGCAGGTAAGTGGGGAGAAGAGAAACAGGCTGAAATTTGAGAAATCTTGACTCAGACCACCCCTCTGCTGAGGTTCCTTCTGTTCCTACTGTCCTGACGTGGAGGTGGATCATGATTAGGACCGGAGACTTGGCTGCGTCAGTGAAGGCCGGTGTGTGTGACTGCAGGGCAGCTGCACCCATGTGACACTCCCACAATTCACCCTGCTGGAGATTACACAACAAAGGATTGTGATGTCATGTGAGGGTCGCCGTGGCAATGGGCTAAATCTGACTGTTGGGGCAAAAAAATCCATCCTATCACATCTGTTCCTGATCAAACAAACACACACACCTAACCCCCACCTGCCACCAGGAATTGGATAAGCAGGTATAGAAAATGGATATTCAGCCCACATTAACCCCCCATGGGGTCTTATCATATTATTCTTTAATCAGCATCAAATTCCCTCTCATAAACAGTCCTATTATGACACCTACATGGCTTTCAGCCATTAATTCGCATGAATTATCATGCAGCAACAGAAAAAAATGAATTAATAAAGAAAAATTATTTTTGGGAACGTCAATGCAAGAGGCAAAACAAACCCTAAACCTACTAATAAAAGGGTCCTTTTTGTTGCTCAATTCGGAAGCCTAGCAGCAGAACTGGAACTTAAGTAGAGGTTCCTATTTCAACTCCCTTTTAAACATTTTCTGTTAATAGGGGTAATGGACATATTACATAGGCAAAATCTCTCTATACATTATAAAAACAGAAAAAGGTCTTAATAATTAATGATTTATTCTGAGCAAAGCAGGGAAAAAATGAAGACCTTGAGCCTGCAGACTTTTAAAACATCAAAATGTAAAAGCCCAAAGCTTGTGGCCCTGACAGCATGAAAACATGTTGCAGCTCAGTTCACCGCCCCGCAGCTCCACCAGGAGTCCAAGTCAAACTGTTCCACACAGCTCCCCAATCTGGCTGCTTCCCTGAGATCTAGGGCTCGAGGCCCTTATTCTAATATCTGCCAAGAAGAACGTGTGAACGGCATCCTGGGGAAGGGCTTCTGCTACCGCCAACGTCTGAACACCAGCCTCCACAATGTCTTCAGCAATGTATTGATCGACACGCTATTTAATTATTTCTTTATTTATATGTATTTCAAGGCTTCAATGTTAAAATTTTGACAGGATTGATATTGTTTGACAACTCAATTGCACATTCATAATCGGCCAGATTCATCTAATTAATGGCAATAGGCCTTCACAACAGAGACGAGGTTCATCTTCTCATTTCTAGCTGAACAAGGAAAAGGAAGCTGGGTATGGGTATCACAAAAAACAAAATTCTCCACCATGAAAAGACTGATTTTCCTTTGAGGAGATGCTTGTCATTTTTTAATGAATACCAAATCTGAGCAAACAAGTTGAGCAACGGATCTGTGTTTTCTATGAAAACTGAAGCCTGAACAGAAACCTAGTTTACCTAAAAGGAGCTGTGGAGTTTCATGCTTCGGCGTTAATATATAAACCTTGATTTAATCCAGAGTCAAATTATATCATTGTCTCTTGCTGAATAGCACTGTCAATCAAATCAATACATGCCAATCCAGGATGCAAAGTAAATAAAATAGAAAAATAGTCTCTGAATGCTGCTACTGGAACATTGTGGAACCCATTTCCTAATGCAGAACTGCAGGTCCATTCCAAATGACCTTGTGCTGCTGCAGAACATTCCCCAATACTACAGCCAAATAAAATGGAAAATGGAAACAGGAAGTCTCTCACAAGAACCACATCCAACGACCACCTCATCTTAAAGGGTTGAAGACGGGTAAGCAGTGCGCTCATAACTCAGGAGAACATCAGTAAATGCAAGCAGGGCAGATCAGGCAGAAAATCCAGTGCTCTAAATTTGGAAGGATTTCGGATTTAATTCGGTCCTGAAATGCTGCAGTTTGCCTGGATGGAGCCGAACACTGAAAAGCGCTCTATACACACACACACACACACACACACACACACAACAAGGAATTCTTATAATAAAGAGACCATTTCTAAGGAGAAAGCATCCAGGTAGTGATGCTGGATGTATGTCTAATGCCAGCAAGAAAAAGAAAATAAGCCGGGAAGGTCTGTGCAACACGGAGACGGACAGACGGGCAGAAGGACGGACATGAGGAGACAGAGACAGAACGGTGTTTTATCTTCATCTGACCATCGCTGCTCTTCTGCTGCAGCCGCCCCCCCCATCTCCCATCGACCACCCATCCCCCCCAGCTGTGTGACATCAGCGCTTATTTGGCTTTCATGGCCAATCAGATGTAAGGACCCAAACAGCCCTATGGCCTCTCTCTGAAACAGGTCCTGAACGGCGTGTGCACGCGTGTGTGTGTGTGTGTGTGTGTGTGTGTATGTATGCAGGCCCTGTGGCTCAGTGAGCATTAAAGTCTTAAAGTCTGACTCATGCTACATGTGTGTTTCTCCTACTTTCACTCATCCGTTTCTTCCAGCCTTTTCTTCTTCTCTTTGTCCCCCCCCCCCCACTCAAAGGACAAGAAAAGATAAAATACTGAAACACACACTTCTGTCACATTAGGGAACCCGCAGGTCTGTGATTAAAATTTTCTCTCAAAAAAAGCCAAACAGAGCCCAGAACCTTGGCCTAAGACTAAAAATGCTATATATAGATATGTGTCTAGACACGTATGAAGGTACAAATAAGCCTGCATTACACAGGTTGGAAAATAGTCTGGCTTTTAAACACACATGCGGTAAGCATTTTATATATATTTTTGCTGAGTGTTACATAAGTGCAGCATTGTCTCCTCCGGCCACGTCTGTTCTGCTGAGGCTCTTCCTCTCGCCGTCCCTCTCTGTCTGCTGTCCCACAGCCACCGCGGCCTCTGATGCGATCAGACAGGCGCGTCCCCAACATGACATGTTTCTGTCATTTGCCAACACAGTGGAAGCGCGTGTTACGACGAGTAGGATGCAGGGCCTTTAACCGGGGGGCATTCAGTCAAACTTGACAGCCACGTCGTGGAGTGACACACACACACACACACACACACACAGAAATTACTTCTCAAGGCCTGAAATAATTACTCTTTTCTGCTCACCCTGGTAGCCATTAATGCTTGCCAGGGGGAAGGAGGGGGGGTTAAGTGTTGTGAGAACTTTAAAAGGTGTTCCAAAGGCTGTGTCAGACTCCCTTGAACCACACCCAAACTCATCTGCCTAGCCCCATCTGAACACTGTCTAATTTAGACTGACTACAGACACCGCGGGATAGTTCTGCATCTGGCGACCGAGACACGTGGTGCTAAAAACCAGGCGTGACAGGTCACACAGGCTGGTGACACTGGTGGCTGCACAGTGTTGGATTGCAACACTCACTTCGTGCCGTGGTTTGAACCTTTGTCCTACTGGGGTTGCACCTTCATGACCCCCCCCCGGCATGAAAATGAAATGACTGGAGAATGTCTAACTTACCTGCTGCCGGTGACAGGGCTCACCCACCAACGCACGACACACAACGAAAGGATACAGTCGCAGAGCGCCGCTCTGTGTGCCAACTGCCAGGAGTTTCTGGAGCGGGTCAAAGGCCAGCGCTGACGGCTGATAGGGGAAGCCATGACGGACAGTCTGGCAATAAAAACGATAATAAGCAAACTTTCACTATTTGGGAACCTCCAGCTAGGCAGACACGCACCACAGGTTCTTTAAAATGTACATGGATGACCCCCACCACACCATGGCGCGTGAAAATTCCTGCATGCATGTGTGCACAAACACTAGCAGATCACTGACAGTCACAATGTTATCAGTCTGCGAGTATTCGTGTAAATTGTGAAGAGTATGTGTGTCAAGCGCGTGACCCCTCACATGATTTTACAGTGGCATGTGAGCACCGCCAGTGTAAAGTAATACAGCCTGACCATAAGACCACGAGTGTCCCCTCCCATCCCCTCTCAGTGAATTTCTAACCCTTCCTTTAACCGCTGAAATTCCACAGACCGGTAACGGCGCTGGATAAAAAAAATTAATTCCACACCAGAGCTGTGGAATGGAGGTCTGAGGAGAAGTCCTCAAAAACCGGCCATGCCCGTTCTGCTGCATTTCATTGCTTCATCCTGGGAGAGGAGTGGGGGGGGGCTGAGCTCCAAACATGACGATGCGGGAGCCCGTTTCTCTCTCGGTCCCTCTCCCACACGCACAGTAGCGCTTTATTATTTACTCGTGACCTTCTAACTCAGTTCGGAGACGCGCGCGGCTCAGACGGGAAGCGTCTCGGCGCCCGCGCGCGCGCGCGCTCCCGGCGTCACAGAGCGCCCGTTCCCCACCGAACGCGCGCGCCACCGAGACAATGATTAACCCGTGCGATTCAGCAGGGGGACGGGGCGGGACACTGGCGAGAGGAGGAAGGAAGGAAGGAAGGATGAGGAGAGATATCCCCCCCCCGTCCCCGTCCCTCCGTTCGGCGCACAGTTAACTGCCACTGACACGTTAATCCGAGTTCAGCAGATTATGCAACATGACGCTGTTTACGCCCCCCTCCCTTTCCTTCCTTCCTTCCTTCCTCCCTCAAACCCTCCCCATCCAGCGACATGGGATGAAAACGGATGGACGAAGGGAGGTTCCTGTGGCGTGTGCTGTTCTTTCTGCCATTTTCACCAGAGCGCGCCGTCGCCCCGCCGCAAACTGCGCGTGTGCGCGTATTTTTACGCAGTCCGGATTAAACGGGGAGCGATGGCGCTGCAGCTGTGTCCCCCCCCCCCCATCCCTGCCGAAATGCCCGGATTTCTCACCATTCCGCTGGAAGAGACCCCCTCTCAACCCCTTCCCACCAGATGCGCCCCCTTCCCCGCACTGCAGGGTACAGATGTGATGAGGTCTGACACACGCACACACACGCATGCGTTGACGCATTAACGAAGCCGTGAAACTGGTTTGTATCAGCAGACGCATTTTAATCCGCCATTTCAGCCAGACGGGAACGTGCCGGGGCTTCTGGGTGAAACAGCTGTCTTGTGCGTGTATGTGTGCGCGCGTTTACGTAAGCGTGTATCTGTGTGTTATTTTGTGTGTGTGTGTGTGTGTGTGTGTGTGTGTGCGCGCCCACCTTGCACAGCTGAAAGTGCTCGGACTGCAGGCTCTCCGGTATCGACTCGGTGTCCCTGGCTGCGGGAGGCTGTGTCGGCGCGGCGGTGTTCGCAGCCGTCAGACCGTCCAGCACCTTCCGTATGTTAAACTTCCTCATGCTACCCCGGAACACACACGCGGCCACATGGAATCAGATCTCCTGAAAGATCAGAAGCGCGGCAGGGGGGGGACGTGCGCGCGGAAAACGTCACATTGTACCGGGTCCGGCTCGCGTCTCCATGCCCGAGTGCCCGAGTGCTTCCTGCCCACCTCCGGGATCCAGATCCGCTCCTGCGGTCGTGATCGCAGCGCTCGCTCCGGCTCGCGCGCTCTCCCCCTATCCGGGCTGCGGCGGGGAGTCTGCGCACTTCGCGCGACACCCGGATGTTTGATGTGGCCGCCGCTCGGTGCTACCGGTGGCTGCGGCTGAGGCCGGGCGGGTGTGACCGCGGTCGCAGCGTCCTGCGCGACACGCCCAGGCGCCCACGGCTGTCGCCTTTTCGTAAAGCGACAAAGCACCGGCTATGAAGCGTCGCGGTCCTTGCCGCCGACGCGCCTCATTCTCACGCTAATACAGGAAGTGATCGAAGGGGGCGTGTTGCGCTGCGAAGTGGGTGTGTCTGGGGCGCTTGTCTCTTGTCACATGCGCCCTCTGGCCCCGCCCACCGCACCTGGAGGTGCAGGGATGCCGAAGAAAGACGCAGCAAGCCAGCAGCCGGCATCTGCACGGTAACGATGACAAAGGTCCTGAGGTCTAATGGCTTCTCATCCTCCTACTGCCACTTAATGGTTTGAGGTGATAACTAAGGATGTAAAAAAATACTTCGTGACAAAATGAGAAAATAACACGTTTACGTTCAATTATAGATCAGAGCTGTTATTATAAAGGCCAGTTTTGTAACATGTACCTCATGTGGCAGTAATAATCTTTTAATTTTTACTAGGGACAATTTCTGTGAATAAAAATGTGTATTTTTAAGTTATTAAAATAACAGCTTAATAAAACTTTAATATTTGAATTTACCTGTGTCTAAATGTCACACGTTTATTTATTTGACATTATCTTTGTTGATATAATGATATGCATATAGACTAGGTAATAGGCAACATATAGGCAGGACGCTACCACACGCAGTGCAGTTTCTTGGCCAAGCTGTCTGAAAATAATGCCAGACCACAATGCTTCCTGCATTTAATTTTCCTGTAGCTCCTTATCATTACTGCACCTTCCTGCCCTTTCATCTCAGATTGAGCATCTCAGGCATCCATTCATCAGTCTGAAGGTGATACACCCTGTGATTTACATATGGATGAAGTGATACAAAAATAAATATGAGAATGAGATAACTAATAAATGCATACATGCAAAATACATAAATAAATGCATATATAACAAATTATGAAAATTAAAGTAAATCATACATGCTCAATTTATTATATATAGAGGTAATATTTCAGAATTTGTGTAATCTAGTCATTTTTTTTACTGTTGTAAATACTGTAATATTTCTTAATTTGGCAGTTAAATACTTACATTCTGACTTGTACAAAGACACTGTTCCTTAAAACAGGAAAAAATGAACAGCTGAATAAACAGCCTCTCAGAAACACACACACATGCACACACACACACACACACACACACACACACACCTACTACATATTCAGCTGCACACAGCCCCTAAGAGGCAGGTGTGCTGAGTGCAACATGCAGGGGTTAATTTCTGCGCTTTGTTGGCCTTTACCCATTCATCTGGGGATAAGGCTTTGATAAATCTTCATTACTGATGCAAGTCTCTTCTATTGTACATGCTTGTGTTTTCACTCAAAAAGGCCAAAGTGCACCGGGCTATTGCCATAGTGAGAGACGTGCTTCTGGCTGCCATGTGAATGTTCCCACAAATGCATACCACTCACACCTGACTGTGATAATGTCTACTACTTACTGCTAAATGAGTAATTAAAAACATATTACACTATTAGCATGGTGATTGTGACCAAATTGACACCAAAATCTGGAAGAGTTTTGTCAGGTTTTTGTAATCTGTCTGCCTTAAAACCGGTGGCACTTCCATTAGAGGCAAATTCAGAAAAGACATGTGATTTTAATCAATAAAAAGAAGACAGTGTAAATGGGTTTTAGTTTTGCGACCATTATTTCAAATTACAAATTAGACAGCCTGCTCATAAGATACTGTTCCTCTATACCCCAGAGCACTGCAAATATATTTTGCCTACATTGACATCATTCTACTTTACCTCTGAACTTTTCACTCACGTTGAATTTTTGAACGTACTTTGATTACGTAAGATTGATGGCAAAGGGGCCTTATTTTTAGTCAACCTAATAAATAAAAAGTTAAAATTCAGTGATTCTAAACAGTGTCAGTTCTACCATGGAAGTAACCTAATCAGTTAAATAATCAGCAAATAGTATAGTCATAGTATCATAATAGTTACATTATTATTATTACAGTTTCCATATTATTTTCATTACCTATTTGTTATATTGTAATAAGGTAACAAATTTCTTTTTTCTACTTTTGACTTGGCGCAATGCATTTTTATTTCATAAAGCTGTAAGGTTCACATAAAAATACATTCTAAAGCATACAATAATTACTAATTAAATAATGTACTATTCACCATTTTAGATAAACTTGTGACTGAACCTGGGAAAAAAACATTTTTCTACCAGGTAAAATGATGATAATGTAGTTGAAATAACATTGTTATCAGTAATTTAAACAGACACTGAGACTTAGAGAGCAAGTGAGAGCAAGTGACAACATTAAACCTGGCCATACTGATTCATCTTGTCAGTACCAGGTGCCAGCAAAAACAGGCTTTTGGCAACCTGTTACCTCACTTCTTCTTGTTTCCACTCTTATGTGTGATTGGCAGAGTCTGAGGGACGGTCCTGTCCAGTTCTACCTGCTGGATGGCCTCAGTGGCTGCAACTTCTTCAATGAGCCGCGCCCTGAACAGCTCACGAACTTGAAGGATTTTCTGTCTCTGCTCAGATAAAGAAACCTGATGTAAAGAAGAAGAAAAAGAGGTGTATAAATATAAGAGTGACAGTGGCCTTGTGGGTAACACACTTTCCTATGAACCAGAAGACCCAGGTTCAAACTCCACATACTACCATTGTGTCCCTGAGGAGACTGTCAATGTAATTACTGATGTCGCTCTGGATAAGGGTGTCTGATAAATGCCATAAATATAAATGTAAATAAATACAGAAGGAGGCAGGGTCTCAGGGTTTTATATTGATAACTGCCCACTATTTAAACAAACCTGCCCAGAATATTCAATGGACCAATAGTTCACCTTTCCAGTCCCTTTACAATACCAATTTCCTATGTAAGCATTATAAAAGAAACATTTTGTTTAGCATTTTTATTTGCTAAAATCAACAGAAAAAGGACTGCAGAGCTGACAATCACATATTTGCCCAATATGGATAACAATGCTACCTTGGAACAACAGGAAGAAAGCAGAAAACTGAAAATCTGTGTTTTTATTTTGCTGAATTAAGCCTTTTGCATGCCTTTGGCTGGTGGTAGGAAACTGAAGAACCCACGCCAAACACGGGGAGAGCATGCACCCTCAAAGCAGAGGCCACACCGCTACCCTATTGGCCTCTCAGTGAAATTGCACAAGAGTTGCACAAATTTGCATTTGTAAGAGTGTGTCTGACCTGCATGTTATCATATTGCTCTAGCTGCCGTCTGATCAGGTCTTTGCGCGAGAGCTGTTCTTGTCTTCGGTGCTCCAAAACTGCATCACGTTGCAGACGGAATGCCTGGATTCGCTCCAAATTCTCCAGACGCTGCTCTTCCTCAATCCAGTCGTCCTTCAAGTGGACATGAGTACGATAGTGCCTTCCCAGAGATTGAGACAGACAGAGAGAGAAACATAACGAACGAAGGGTAAACATTTCTAAATGTGTCAACATCTGTCTGAACATCTGCTTTTTAACTATATGAGGCTTGCTGAGGAAATGCTGTGACCACCACACTCATGTAAAGTCTGTGCAGATGTTCTCAAACCAGTGATGCCTAATGGGCCTTTCATTAGGTGGGCACATAAGCAACTAAAAGCACCAGACTGAAGTGCTTATTTTAATGATGAAGAATGCTGATGTGTGTGTTTGTTACCTGATGAATGGTGTGTAGTCCAAAGTTATGTGCAAGCTGTTGTGAAGTTCATTGTCTGAGGGGCTGACAGGAAGCTCAGAAGACTCTACTGAAAGTCATGCAGTACACACAGATTCCATAAATACTATAATTTATACAATAGCAAGATATATTGTGCATTGTGTTGTGTCTTTTTATTAGCCCTTTTGATCCAATCCATATATTTTTAATAGTCAATATATTCAATATATTTTTAATTATTAATGCTATAATAACATTAAAATCCTCAGCAATAAAGAGGAGCTGTTTATGGAGCTGCTTCCTATAGTTCAAAAGGTCAAGTGTTGGTGCATTTCAATTGCCGTTGTCTTGACAACTCTATATTTGGCCATTATACATTTTGCAAGTCTCCTGTACAGGTTTGATATTCCAAATAAACCTGTAACCTGCCAGGGATCAATGCAAAATGAGCCAACCACGACAGACAATGCAGTGGCTGTTACCCAATGTCCATTGATTTTTTCAGGGCAGCAGGAGACAAACAGAAGGAAGGAAACGGGAGACAACAGGAGGACAGAGATGATGGGAAGAAATTAACCTTTGAAATTAACCATTTTCTTTTTTTAAATTAATTATTTATTTTTCATTTCACAATTTTTCAGGATGGGGATTTATTTAAGTGATAGTGGGATCAGATGTACCTATATGATAATTAAACACTCATTTGTGTATGTCTATCTGTATATCTGTGTGTTACCAGTCTCTCTGGTCTCTGCTCCATCTGCTGGTCCATCTCGAGTCAGCCCACGCGAGTGTTTATTTATAAACTGCAGACGAGACTGCAGGGCCTACACACACACACACACACACACACACACACACACACACACACACACACACACAGACAGACAAATATAAAAATACAGATACATTCAAACTAATTTTTACACAATTATCACTGTAAAATGAAAAAAGTAAATGTGTGTTTGAATGTGTACACCAACCATCCATAACATTATCACTGCCTAATATAACAATACAGCAACAGACCAGTTGAAGCAAAAACTCTGCAAATTGACTCTGAAGGTATGCTGTGGTCTCTGGCACCAAGCCATCTGTAGCATATACTTGGAGTCCTGTAATTTGTGAGCTGGGGTCTCCACCGGTCATGTTTCTAATTTCAGCACATCCCACAGATGCTCGATTGGACTGATATCTAGAGAATCTTGGAGCCAAGTAAACCCCTCAAGCTATTCTTGAGTAGTTTGGCAAATTTATCCAGAGTGACTTAAAGTCAGCATTCACAAGGACAGTCCGTCTGGAGCAACTCAGGGATAAGTGTCTATGGTAGTACATGGTGTTTTAAACCTGTGACTTTGTGGAGATCATAGGAAGGTGTGTTACTACCACCTCAATACTGTTTTCATTAAGGGATGTACATAGTCAGCAACAATGTTTAAGTAGGTGTTATGTCAAATTGATTACAGGGCACAAGGTTTCCCAGCAAAACGTACCCAAAGCATCACAGCCTCTGCTAGCTTGCCTTCTTCCCATAATGCATTGTGGTGCCAAGGTTTTGATGTGAGAAAGCCACACACACTCAGCTATCCACAAAATGTATAAGAAAACCTAATTAAATAAGACCAGGACAGTGTGGGTTTTTTTGTAACTAGAACCATGATTTACAGCTATTTAATCTACTGTAGCTTGTTTTAGTGGATCTGACAACAAGTGCCAGTCTGTAATCCTAATGACCTTGTCATTGGTTCACTGTTTTTTTCGTCCTTGGACAACTCCTGGTAGGTCCAGCAGTTGTTATAATCCAGTTGTCTACCATAATTTGTCCCTTGTTGTGTGGCCATTTCTGCTTCCAACACATGAGCATTAAGGACAAAATGTTCACTTGATGCCTAATACATCCCACTCAGTGCCAGATGGCACTCTAACAAGATAATCAGTTTTATTCACTTTACCTGTCAGCGCTCACTTCATCTGTCAGTGGTCACCACCAAATGTCCCCAATAGGAAAATGCTTACTCCTATTTCATATTTATATTACATATACTTCACAGTAATAGTAATAATCATCTCTCATCTGTGTGTATGTGTTTTTGTTACCTTTGCAGCTCTGCCAGGCTCAGCATTCTCCCAGGCCAGTTTCTCTGCTCTGATCTTTTCTTGTCTCTCTGTATCTCGGCTCACACTCACACATTCACTATCAGCTTGTTCACACACCACACGCAGGATCCAGTGCGGCTTATTCACATCTAGGGCCTGCAGAACACACACACACAAATACACAGATAGGGAGCATATAAGGCACAACAATCACCTACAGATTTGCAGTGTAGTTATTAGGAAATTAATTGTATAATTAATTTTGTATTGAAATTAATTGTATAATCAATGCATCGCAATGCAGACGTGGACATAATTGCATCGATGCAGTGTAGAACATAATCAATTGTATCAATAATGACATTGCTTGGCGATTTTCTGGTGGTATAAAAATTCTCGTAGTAGTGCCGGTAGTGACTGTGGCGTCCTGATCTCAGTATAGTGCTGCTCTGTCTGAACCAGGCGTTCTTCTGCTGTTTGTGGTGTCAGCGCAGACTGAACACAGACCATTTTTCTGGTCATTGTAGCAGAAATTGACCTGTAATCAGAAGGTTGCTGGTTCGAATCTCCGAACTGCTGTGTTTTACAATGACAGTCACTTCACTTTCACTTTCAAAGTATCCACACAGGTGTACAAGACATTAACTCTTGTATTTGAAAAAAATCATGTGACCGATATCGAGGCATTGATAATCAAATGAAAGTGTGAGACCAGTGAAGGTTCACACCTTTAGTAGGTATTGCACAATATAATTCCATTTCACTAAAATGAATTATAACAAATACAAATAGACATATGTGATAATGAGAAACAGGCAGATCTGAGTAAAAAGCACACAAATACACACTCACTTCTGTTGTCTGTCCAGATTTGGATGCTGCTTTGTCCTTGTCTTTGGTCTTACTAATTTTAGGTGTGGCACATCTCTGCTTCTCTCTGCTTGATTTTTCAGTAATGTTGGGTGTGACCACTTCCTCCTGCTTACTGCCCCCTACTGGAGAGAACCAATTGAGGTCATTTGTACAAACTGTCATCCTGCATAACATCCTACATCCAGATATCTGTCAGGAGATTTGGTCTGTTCATTATAGAGGCAGGGTACATGCATATAACATAAGAAGTGGTAAATCATTGAAGAGGAGGGTATTTGAGTGAGTGAAAAGGCTAAAAAGGGTCAATGTGCAGCTTGCTATACATCTGACTGAAAAGTAGAGGTCAGTGTTGCTCTTCACAAACTAAACGCACTGCTTTTTCTCCTTTCTCTTCCCACACACCTAATCAAACATGCACTGAATATCAAGGTGGACAAATCATGAATTCATTAGCTAGCTCTGATAATGTCTGGAAGCTGTCCTATTCAGGTGTGTTTACTTCAAATGTACATAAATGCATGCTTTTGCAATAACAAAATGTGTGCTAAACGTCAAAAATAAATAAATAAAACAGCCACTAGCCCATCCAATACCTTGGATATAACATCTGGTTATCCCCCAAGGCAAAGAAGCTTGTGATTTTCCATACTTGAGCATACAAATTTACACACACTATATGCAAATCAAGATAAAAGACCAAATCTCCTTCACCATCATGTATTTGACATCTGTGGAATTGTGCAATTATTAAAGGGGCCGATAGTTGTGTTACTGCCATTTTCTCTTGTTCTGGCTGTGTTCTACACATTTTCAAGGCTACTCAATTCATCTCATACTTTTCCACAGTGACTTACTAACAGCATGTGGGAGCATTTGATAGGATGAAAGCATGCTAAAGTTGTAACATTCATTATTTGATAATGATGTAAAAGCATGTGCAGATCAAAGACAGTATGCGATCAGCACCTATGATCTTTTTCTTCTCAGCATCTCGTAGTGTCTGGAAGAATGTGGCGTCTGCCTCTGACACAACCCAGCTCCCATTGAGCACCTCCACTTGCAGCAGGTATTTGTGTGTACATGGGGACGGCTGTGTGTCTTTGCCTGGCTGCTCCACATTCTCTTCTTTCTGGTTCTCTAGGGAGCAAAATGCAAGAAACAGCCTAAATGCAAAGCCAAGGAACAGGACAATGTACTGCACTTGCTTTTTTAGACAGTAACAAACACTCTGGGTATGTACAAATATCAGTGATCATTCCTTGCAATTAAAGTTTTTAAAAATATAGTATTTGGCGTTACTAGAATTGTGTTTTTGTATAGATCACGCAATATTTATCAGAATTAATATTGACAGAAAATAAAGTTTTAGAAATTGGTATTTATTGTAAATTATATCATGATTTTGAACCACGTTGATTATGTTTATTGACACAGCATCACAGCAGTCCACAATGCTTGTTAGTTTGCACATACCAGGGTCAGCTCTGAATGTGAACAATGGAATGAGTGTGTGTCCTTTTCCAGTGCTTGAGGCAACAGGACAGTTGTGGTCCAGTATGGTCAACTGGAAATTAACCTTGGGATTGGAGGTCTGGAACTGAACTGAACACACCACGTCTGCACTTACCCTCACTGAGGACCTGAGTAAATACAAACACATACCTGATAACACACTGGCAACTACATATGCATGTATGAAAATGTGTGTGTTTGTGCCTATGAGTGTACCTGCAAACAATGTTTTTATCATAAGGTATAAAGTAATCTTTTAATTCCTTTATGCCAAAGTTGCTAAGCGCCATTTCTCGGATGGGCTGAGGTAGTGGCTCACAAGAACCAATCAGACGCATCCGCCAGCGCCCACCTGGCAGGGCTACATCACCTCTATGACCCTCAGCAAGAAATGTGTAGCCATTCTGTAGAGGGAATCATGCAATACATATTCTTTACTGACACATGTATGCACAATTAAATCAGTATACACACACGCACACACACACCTTATTAGGTGTGTAGACATGTGGCTCCACTCTATGAAATATCTGAGGCACCTCCTCTCCTGTGTCATTGTTTATCACATGTAGCACACATGGTATAGGAGAGTACACCCTCACAGCCAACAGCATGGCTTTAGGGATAGAAAACACCTCCCTGAAGCACAAACATATTACAATCATATTACAGTTGTGTATACTAACTGCGAAGGGAGTGCAGGATTATCAGACAAGATTATTTGACCAGATCTGATGCCTAGTTTCCTTCTGCTTGGTTGCAAAAATTATATAAAAATGTTTGTTATCAAAAATCTATGCAATCTTTAACATGAAAAATAGTACCATCATAATCATGAATGAAAAATCATAAAACATGTACAGAACACGAATCAGGTGACTTGATCAGGTGTACAATGGCCCTTTAAATCTGCAGCAGGTACCTGTACAGCAGCATCCATGAATTAAACAGGTCAGGCAGAATGACTGAATGGTCACTGAAGCTCATCCTGCTGTCCTCATCCATGCTGCATGTGTATAGGTCTAGAGCGATGGGTGCTGCATTGAACATGTACCTGAGTACCAATGCACAGATATAGTTGGACAAAAGAACATGAAGCAGTTAAAGCTATTGTGTGTGTGTGTGTGTGTGTGTGTGTGTGTGTGTGTGTGTGTGTGTGCTTTACATAATTACCGTAGCATACTAACTGCATGCTTTTCAAGATCTGGTTCAACAGACAACCATATGTTCTGCAGCATTTTGGCAGCATCCAAACTTTCCTCAGATCCTAAAAAACAGTGCACAGACCCACATTATGGGTATGTAATATTACAAAAGAATACAGCCAGTAATACATAGACACAGGTATCAGAAAGGCACATTATAGGTAAACCTGCTCGTGCTGCATTGAGAAGCTCTGACGCCAGGAAATCCTTCTCATTGTCTTGCAGTAGCACAGGGACACATAGCTCCTCCTCTGGACCTGGTTGTGGGGTTTGGGTTTGTGTATGCAGTAATGAATTCACAGTCAGTGCCTGCACAGACGACAGCTCCTCTGGAGTCAGCTGACGACCCAAAGCAGCACAGAACATCACACACACTGCGTCGAAAAATACCTGCGACACACATTGGTAGCAATGTATATTTACATACATTTGGTATTCAGCATTGTATTTTTTGTGGATCTAGAGGTCATCTTTGACAGCAGTGTCTATGTGAGCGTATGTGTACCTTAAAGTGTTCTCTGGCAGCAATGTGCTGTGTTTCAGGAGGGAAGTGTGCGTCAGTTAGTGCCCTAGTGGCTGATGGGAGCTCATGCTCATCTGAGAAACAACTGATTGCCTGACCCAGCAGCTTCACTATAGACATAGCCTGAGCCACAAAACGTACACTCTCCTGGTGCAGATAGGAATCAGAGTGAGTATTAGCACATTTGTACTGTGTGTCACTGATCAAAAAATATTTTATCTGTGTGTGTTTATATGCTCACTTTGCTGAGTTGGGACATGACCGTGTCCTCATCCCCAAATATGAAGGCTGTATTGCTGTAAAGGTGCAGATGAAAACCAAACACTGCCCTCATCTGGATGCTGACAACATGACGCCTGGGGAAAGAACATTTATAACAATGGAGCATCTGAATTGAAAAACCAAAAGATCTACAGCAGAATTTGTATTTATTATTTGTATTTATCTGGTTTACTAAGCTGAGAACTGCTCCACTGGCATGCCAAAGCATGTGTTGTCATTAATAACAATAGAAGTCTATATAAAATATCATTGGGTGGCGGTGGGGCAACAGGAAAATGCGAGGTAGGTAGATCTTATGATTGAAGATTTGGGTGTGTAAAAGCTGTATGAAAAGCCTCACTGTTCTTTTTTGAAGTATATAATTCCATGGTAGCAGCAGCAAACTCCTAAAAATAAGGAGTCCCATCAAGTCATTAAATTACACCTACCACCCAAGACCTGTCCAATCATCCAAAAATATCAGATCGATAATCATTCATTTTGATTATCTCCTATTACTCATCTTTTGCCATCTGTCTATTGAAGGAACTTAGTATTAATGCTTGTCTAATAGATATATAGACATCTCTGGTGTCAAATTGTGTGTGATGTATGTATGTACCCAGGCAGTAGTTGTAGTTTAGCTGCATTGCAGGCACTGGTCTGTATGCTCAACATGGGCAGTTGTGATCTCAGGCTCTTCCAGATGAAGGGCTGTACAGTCAAAATACCTGAACATAGGGAGGCTTCCTTCTCTGAAGCAAAAACACACACATCAACTGTTTTTGGTCACAATTGTACAAATGTATGAATGTAAAAGGGTGGCTATGTCTGTAAATGTTATACTCTGCTCAGAGCTCTCTCCCAAATGAACAAGAGCAGAGAAGCTCAGCAGAATCTCAGACGGTAGTAGGCTGTCCACAAACAGGAAGAAGGATTCACTGTCTTCAGCTGACTGAAAAAATATGGGATTTCATAGCATGAAACCTACTGACCTAATTCTAAAATCTGAAGCTATACATCAACAAAATAAAACCAAATATACTTCAGAGCTACTACTACTACAGCATGTTTCTCACCTTTTGTTGAGCTTTCTGTGAATGTTGTGTATATATACTTGGTTGATGAAAAATCAGCAGTGTCCTTGACAGAACAGATGAAAAAATTACATTTAGAGCAGTGTTCAGTGTTTTAAATTACATTAGGCACTATTTTAGAACTGGTGCTAAGCACAGCACTATGTGCTGAGTGTAAGGCTTGTTTGGTAGTGTGATGTAAGGTGCCCACAGGATTTACATAAACAGATAGATCTTGTATCTTGAATTATGTTTTTGTTAATAGAGTTTGAAATTGGAGGAGCTGATTGACAGCAATCACGCATGCTAACCCTGGAAAAAGAAAATCCTCATATGGATTACTCTCTAACAATAATACATCCATAATTTGTATGTGTATATTTTCATCACACAAATTTCAGTGATCATTTTCCGACAAGTCAGCAAAAGTGTGCAGGTCTTACTGGAAGCACTGGTTGAAATGGTTAATTGGAACCCAAGTTTCTTGTAGAAAGGTCTTTTCATCATCACTCACTGGAGGGTTTATTTCTTTCACAACCTGAGAGTATTCATCTAAATAGCATACACATAATTGCACATCAATATATTTTTTTAATTCTCAATTATTATCAATAATGGATTTGGTAAAACCTACCAAGTATTAGATAATGACAGTGATACACAGGCTACAATTTTCATTCTTAATACTAATGGGGCAGTGGTTGGCGTAGCGGGAAAGGAAACAGACCCATAACCAGTTTGAATCCCGAGCCGCCAAGGTGCCACTGAGCACACACTGTCCCCACACACTCCGGGCGCCTGTCATGGCTGCCCACTGCTCACCAAAGGGGATTGGTTAAAAGCAGATAATTCAGTGTGTGCACTGTGTGCTGTGCTACAGTGTTTAACAATGACAATCACTTCACTCTCACTACTGACCCCAGTCCAATGTATGTATCTCAGCACTGCATAATTTACAATGAATTTGTTTAAGTATCTGAAATACAGTTAATTACTGTTACCTGTTAACCATTAACTAAAATATATTGAAAGTATTGATCCTGCCCAACCCTAATACCCTAGACACAATACATTACACCAATTTCATGCTAGGACTGTAATAGTTATTTATGACAGCAGCAACAGTGCCTGCGAGCATCTGTTTTTTTCTGTGTGTGTGTGTGTCTCTCATACCAGCAGAGGATGTGTCCTTCTCTCTGTCCTCAGCTGTAACCTAGAGGGAAGAGTTGGGTAGAAACAGAGAAGCACAACATAAATCAGAGGGTTGAGTGTCTTCAAAAGCTCCTCCTCAGGCGACTCACATTAATACACAATGTTTTAGTCTGCATGTTTAACTATCTCTATTAATTTTATGAATGAAAACTACATTAATTTAGCCACATGGCAGCTTCCATATTGCATACTCTGATGGACAACAACAATGTTTGTAGTGTGGAGCTGTAAATTTGAGCAGATATTGAGTGAAGCACACAAAGGAAAGCCACCACTGTCTTTTATTTCCTAATTCTTCTAAATCTAATATTTATACAATAAATTTACAGAAACATACTTATATGTATACTTAATTTGTTTATTAACATTGTGATTATGATGGTAATGAATGAAACATTACGTTGATGTTACAAACAATATTGAAAATTGTATCAATATATCAAGCTCTAATGAATTATCAGTTGTTAAAGCCATGACCTAAATTGTATGGAAATTAAGTAAATACTGATTTGTAGGCATGTGCCACACACACACACACACACACACACAATTTCACACAGCCATAACAGACTTCTCTGAACGTGACACTAAATTTGGTGTGTATGTGCACCCACGTTGACCCTGATAGGTTATCCTCTAATTATGTTGCTTTTTATATCACATGAAGGTCAGAACCTTTCCCTTTATGTAAAAACCATTTCTTTTCCTCTCCCTTGTTAACTGGTGTGTTCCCCACTGAACACAGCCAATCACAAGAGAAACTGAAAAACTGACACTTGAGCAGTAAGCTATGTGACATGATTTTGCACACACTCACACCCACACTCATTTTTAAACACATACACACCTCAGGAGGATCTGTGTGTTGCTGAGATTGGAATTTAGGGATGAGATCATTATTAGTCCCTTCCATCTCAGAGAAGGAATCCAGAGGAGAGTTACAAGTCTGCTTCCTGTGACTACAGATACATACACACACATGTGATACACGCACACCTACATACCATATTTTTGGTATAAATATGCAAACAGATCTGACATAACATTTTGGTTGAATGCAAATAAGGAATTAGCAAATGGATTAAGCACTAATTTATACACACATTGCAACAACACATGCAAATAGATAGCTACAGGTGGCAATAATAATTACACTCACAAACTCACATCTGGGGATTTAAAGTCTTCAGGCAAAAGTTAATAAAAGGACTGGAAACTTCAACAAACTGCTCTGGCTCCTCTACTGGAGGTTCTGCAGCAAGAACACATGCCATAGATAGACCCTCACAAATGCATAAACAAAAATACTATTACAATAATGTATATTACATAAGCTTACAAATTCAATTTCTAGCAGCATACTTTCACCATACTCTCACTTCCTGACCACAATACAGTTACTGGTGGTAAAAGTTAAAATGGTAGTGTTTATACAAACCCTTTGACTCATCAATAACTGTGTGTCCCCGGCGTGGACGAATGAGCTTCCATCGGGGAACAGGTGGGATTGGGGGCGGAGCCAAGAGTGGCCCCACCCTTACACGAGTGAGCAGAACAGGGTGGCTGTAGAGCTGACAGAGACTATTCTGCCGCAAATGCTCTGATGAATCAGCCTACACACACACATACAATCCAGGTAACTATAGAGTTCCAAAATGTACACACAGTTTATAAGTCCCTATAAAACAACTGACCATTGATCCCAGAAATGTTGTCCCCCTCCCCTCCAACTGTAGAGGATGATAACCTGCACAGACCACCATCTGAAAACCTGAGAGAGTAATAAAAATAAATGATACTGTTATTACTCTACCACTGTACCAGTCTATCTATGTCTCACCTTGTTATGGCTTGATTCACTGAAACTGAAATTTTCATAAATTTGAAAAGTTACTGAAATGTTTTAAACAAGTTTCAACAGCTATGTGGGATTAATTATATTACACATTTATGAGCAAATTTGTTCACATTCAGCAGAAAGATGTTCCCATGGTAAAGACTGCACGTGAGTTAAAAAAGGAAAGTACAGAATGGGATGTGAGCAGCTCAGAGCAGCAGAGACTGAGGGTCATCAGTCTGACCCATTAATTATCCTCAATAACACACACAGTTGTGGGAGATTTCCAGTGGTCTGCTTTCCGTTGGGAGCATAAACAGTAACGCTGTAGTACCATAATAACGGCATGTTTTCATCTGGCAGAAGAATCATTTCTAATATATTACCAGAGCATTTTCCACTATGTTACCAGAATATATTGATAACATTATGCATGTAAATTAGTAAATTAAAGTGCTTGTTTTACTTTCCTGAAATAACTGTAATGTATAAACGCTTATTGTATGTTTCATAACATGTTAATGTAAGCTTATTTAGGTTGTCAAGTCTAACAATGTTATTAGGCAATTTGTAAATTCAATTCCCCTCTCTGATAAATGTTTTTCAGTGAGATATTGGAGATATTGGAGACCTTTGTTTATTACAGGCGATTCACCGGTGGGACACTCAGCGTTGGTTGTATTTTCCACTGCTAAATTCTCCTCCAAAGGTTGCTGGTACACTGGGATGTTCTCCCTTAGGTAGTCCCACAGACGATTCCTGCTCTGTGGCCTAAACACAGCAACACACCCACCAGCCATTACAAACTAGAATTATTGAAATGTCTCTATACCACATTTCATACTCATATAAATAAAACATTTACACAAAACACACTCAACACACATGGAGACACAAAACACACTTAATTGTGCAGACATTATGTACTTGAAATGTGAACTGTACTTACCCGTTTAAGCAAGTTTAATAAAATAGCATCTAAATATTTAGAATTGTGATTATGATACATTTTTATTGAATTTTGAACAATCACTATTATTATTTTACTAGGTGACTTAAAAACTTACTTGCTTAAAAACTACATGCTTCTACGACATGCTTCACAATAACACAATTATCTGCACATACAGTCACTAGCGTATGAGTGTGTAAATTTCTTACTCCAATGGAATTATCTCAGGTACCCATCCAGTCAGAGAATGAATAACAGAAAAATCCCCAATCTCTTTTCTGTGTCCTGGGATCACACTGAGAGTGGGTGAGTAAAAAGGCAGAAAACAATCACGATTAAACGATTCCAATATAGATAGTTACATATTAATAAATACATGTCTACGTTTATAACATGTTTTATATTTTATTGTATTATGCTTTTCAGATCTTGTAATATGCTTTTGAGCCCTATTACAGAGTGTCCATTGCTATTGATTTAATCCGAGCAGATGTCTACATTGCCCAATTGCATCTACAGGTATCATTGTACTACAAACAAATGCGAACAGTTTTTTACTCAGACAGACCCTGAACATAGCCCAACTGTTCCATTAATATATCTGGAAACTTGGACAAAAACACCTATTCTCTAAAAGATTTCCTCTGTCCATCTTTTCTGCAGAGCTACAAGCCAGTGTATGTTCCTGTCTACTGGAACGTGCCACATTCAACCAATTATCTCTGGAGCACCAGTCTGGCTTCAAGAGTGGTCACTCAGCCGAGACCACTCTTCTGCACCTACACGTCTGCACCACTCCGAATCGGTGTTTGTGTCATCTCATTCTTCACCCCTCTTCACCAGTGCTCAACAGGATCGCACTTCAGGTTTAAAAGCATGGGCTTGCTGTTTTGTTGAGTTTTTCGCCCCACTAATCATTTAGTTCTGTTCAGTTTTTCATGTCATCTCACAAACGTCAACCTAATTTGGATATCGGTTTAAAAGCAGGAGAATCTATAGACATGCCTTTGATAAAGATGTTTTTTTTCAAAACTAAAGCATAGTTAAATTTTAATTATTTAATTGTATATATTTTTTCAACTAAACATTGAAATTGGTGAAAATGTTTTCTTGTTCTCACGAATTTTATTGGTTAAATAACATCTCATTCATATTCAGCCTTCACCACATATGTTTCATGTTTCAGCTGTAACTCTTGCATCACAAAGAGCCACCAAGTGTTTTCCTCAGTCAATGACTCCTTGTGGCAAAAGCCATGTTTGGAAAAAATCTGCACAATGAATTATGCGACAGCTTGGTTCGCAAAAAAAAAACAAAAACACTGGCCAACTAAAAACATCCCCCTTTACACAACATTTGCACTCACTCTGTGTTGGCTATTTTTATCAGAGCCTTAGCCAAAAGCATGGGCCAGAGCTCTGATATGTTGGGAGTGGCAGGAAGAAGCAATTTGTTCTCTTCATCAAATGGGAGAGTATCATCAATGGTTACCTTCCTCCAGCAGCCCTGAAAAGTGCAGGGGAGATGTAGATCGCAGTGATATTTCTAAATTAAAATGTTTTATTACATCAGAATGCTGGTAACAAAGTGTGGCTTTATACATGGAATATAAACTTCAATTAATCTGATAAGTTAAAATAATGTCTACATTTCACAATACCTGCAGTCATTAGCTGCTATTTCCCCTGTCAACTGAACCCTAGTTTCTGCATCTGTATCTGAATCATTAGTGCTGGTTACCATGGCAAAAGTGTGACTCACCATCCAGTAAAGTTTGACAACGTACTTTCCAAAGGTGTTGTAGAGGGGCTGGTGACCCCTCCCCACCTTACACAGAGAGTAGATGTGTTCCCACGGTTTCCACACATCAGGGTTCGTCTCCGTGGAGACCACCTTTTCCTTACCAGCACTGCAGACCTTCCACAGGATGTAGATCTCACTGATAAGCCATCGCATCAGCTGACACATACACAGAATAACAATCTTTAATGACTAGAGGATGGCCAACCGCTGTGAACCATGTAAATCTCTAAATTAAATATTTCTTATGAATAAATCTAATAAGGTGGCTAGACAAATGATAGCCTATAACTTACCTCACTACAGAGCAAATGTTCATTGGCTGATGTAAGGTTAATGGTGGTCTCATTTTCCACCACCACAGGAGTCTGCAAGAAAAGCAATGAGCATAGCCGACTTGATCAGACAACCAGTTACAGTGGAGGTGAAAAATATTCCCTACAAAGCGAAAGCCATTAAACTATAGTTTTTAACATCCTGTATGCTTGATTGTTATGCAACAGATGTTGGAGCCCTAATCAGAATAAATGTCCAAAGGACACTGGACATTGCTGCCAACAGATCACTGGTTTCTCAGCAGGGAACAATGCACAGAATAGACAGCCACATTCATGCACACAATTTAGAAAGAACTGAGTCACTGTCTGTGTGTATGTGTGTGTGAGAGAGTGATACAGAAATTTTAATGACACTATGCATGACCCAGGGGACATATTAATTTTTGGAAGCGAGAAAACAAGAATGGACAGGCTCACTAGTTAGATGCAACCAGGAGGAGAAGAAAATAAAAGCAGAAGCTCTCAGTGAGTTTTAAAATAATACAGTGTGAATGCAGAGACAATGAGCAGTAGAGCATATGTAGGAATCTATATAATAGAATGGTGTCACACACAATGTGTCAGTGAGGGCAGAAAACCATAAATGTCTGAGATATGTTGAGAAAACTGCTAATTATTTTAGTAACCTCAATAACCTCACCTTATCAACAATGAATTCTGAAGGCCGCATCCAGGAATGAACTTTCAGAGATGTTGGCATCTCCACTCTCCCCTCTGGGTCCTCGAAGAAATGCTGAAGATCAAAACAGCACTTCAGTATGTGAAATGCTCTCATATACTCAAGGTACTGCCGTAAAGCCCATCTACACGTATCCTGTAAATATTATAGGTTGAGCTATGAAAACTCAGAGCGACGAAGGAGTTAAATTAAGCTATATATTTCAAAACAAAGAGAGCTTTCTACTCAGTACTGGGTAACACCGTTTTACCTTTTAACAGATTATTTCCCACCTGGGAAATAGTGACTAAGTGGTTGCTATTCCATAGCTGATATAGCGATATGATTTTATAATCCAATTAATTTTTTGCAAATACATATCGCAGGCCCTAGCTAAAAGCCTAGCATAGACTGTTCAATTGTCTAAACATGTTTTGCATGCTTTAAAGCATGAGGCAAAATACTTTCAATGGTAAAATTTAAGAAAATAATTTCCTCATTAATAATGTTTTTGGGTGCAACTTTATTATTGTCTGTTTAAAAAAAATAATAACGTGAACAAGTCCCATAATAGTGTATCAGTCAGACAGACTGCTTTCTTCCTGACTGACCGTATATGAAGACTTCCCAGACCGGGTGTCCTTGCCTTTGGACGAGTCCCATTTCTCAGCATTAACCTCTGCCTCGTTCCACTCAGGCCAGAAGGGGACTCGACCCCTGCTGTGCTCCCCCGAGCTCTCTGAGGCGCTGGTGGCCAGCGACAGTGCTCTGGGACCACAGCAACGCAGTACAGTGAAACAGCACATGCAGCAGAAGCTTTGCCTATTACATTTTACTCATGAATTGACTGAAATTTAATATAGCACGATTACAACTGTACACTATAGTTCAGCTATATACTTGTGAGACGGTTTTTTTTAGAAGACTGAGCAATTTGCACAAAGAAATGACAGTGACTTTTGTCGGTTTTTTTGGTCGGTAAGCTAAAGCGTTGACCGAACTCTTACTCTTTACTCGTCGCGTGGCCCAGAGACGAGCCGACTCGGCTGGAGAGGCTCTCCCGCTTCTTCACTGACGCCTTCGACATGACAGGAGCTAACTGCTAACACGGCGGCACTCGCTCGAGCGCCACTGGCTGGAAGCTGCGTTGCCGGGCGACGGCGCGGCACGAGCGGTAAACAATCTCGAGGCGCGAACTTCCGCCAACGGACCAATGGAGGAGTGACCGCTCGCCGTACAGGTTAGCTTCAGGCTAACAACTGTTATTTTGACAATTAACTAATCTCGGGTACAATTAAAAAAGGAATGGATGTTTGGGGCAGTGGTGACCTAGCGGTTAATCAGAAGGTGAGGTGTCACTGCGCAAAGCACCGTCCCAAAACACTCCACATGCTATAGCATCACCTCTGAAGCATGTACATATATAGTAATGTGTAATATAACAAAATTTTAGGTATGTTTCTGAAACAATCCCAATTAAGTATTCAATAGAGACTTAAGATTTCATCTACATCACTAGTAAAATCCTAGTAACTTGTAACAAGTCACTAGGATTTACAGGAATACAGGAACTTCATATGATTATTACATTTTTGTATAGATTTGTGAAACGTCCTCTCTTCTTCTCATTCATTTATCACCTAAAAGAGTAGAGGCAGACAACATACTCTGTTCATTAAAACTTTATTTTCCCCCAAAATGTTCTTTCCCACTGTTCAAGTCCATCATATTAAAAACTTCCACTTGGCTGTGATTTTCCTTTAAGTGAAGTCACCACTGAATAAGGGCTGCTTCCTCATCATATTCAGAGCTGGCTTGTCATGGTCACTGGTGAAGGGACAAGCAGTCCAGTTTGGTCACTTTCTACCACTGGTCCCAGCTAGTTCTATAAACTCATGAAGACCTGTTGTTGTCTGTGTATGTGCAAGTTTGCATCTTTCAATAGAAGGATGTGAGCCAGTGTGTATTGGGCACAAACAAAAACAAGAAGCTTTAACCTTAAATAATCTGATCACACACACACACACACACACACACACACACACACACACACACACACACACAGGATTTCTACCTCTAAATTTAGAAGAGTGGTTTTGCTTAACTACCACTGTGAAACATATGGAAAGAGAGAGGCTTGAAGGGGAGTGTTTGAAAATGGTGTCAGAAGCTGGGCATGTTGGGCTCCTGTGTCAGGGTATGGGGTCAGTTGTGAGGCCTGTCGCTAGCAGCATCCAGATTTGCTCTCTGCAGCGACCGGGTCTTGGTCCAGCCGGATGCGATCACCATTGCTTTCCTCATATGGAAGACCCTTATCGTTCTGCAGGATGTTTTCCACTAGAAACCGCGCGGCCTCATCCACGTTAATGTTCTCCTGCAGATGTGTCCCATCAGTCAGACACAAGCAAACACACAAACAAAAAATGGTTGGATTACAGACAAATTCAGCAAATGGCACTAAAAGCTGTTTAAAGTATTAAATTCTTACCTTAGCAGAAGTCTCAAACCATCCCAGAAAACCAGTCTCCTTGCAGAAGTTATCCATGAGAGTGGAGTTATTGCTGGCGTCCTTCTTCTGATCACACTTATTGGCCAGCAGGACGGCAGGAATTGTGCTGCCGTTGGCCAGCTTCACCTTGCTGTCCAGGTCGTGTTTCCACTTAGAAACTGCCTCAAAAGTGGCACTGCGTGTAACGTCGAACACAACAAACGCGCCCACTGCTTCCTTGTAGTAAACACGTGTCATGTTCCCAAAGCGCTCCTGCCCTGTTGCACACAAAAAGACACACACAACACATTAATTCCTCAGATACACACACAATCACTAAACCGGCAGCAGCTTCAGCCTTTTCAGCACACCTGTGAGCGAGTCTGGCTGCAGGCCAGTCAGCACTACTTGCAAATCACTGTACATACAATATTTTGGCATCATGGTTGACTATGCAATAGTGCTTTCAATGCAATCGGTTAAAGATCCTGAAACTGAGCTCCCATATTGTGACTCAGAACATGTACCTGATTGTGTGGTTTAGTCTAAATGACTAACATTGTAGATAATTCAGTCCACAACACAATCATGGAATGGGAATCGGCACATCTTTAAAAAAAAAACATGGATGTGAATTGGTTTTTGTGGTCCCATGGGAAGTTTGCAGCTCATAGCAATCTTTAAAATCCAGTCAGGTGGGAATACATGACAATGGGAGACTACATGAAGAAAGTACACAATTTAATTTAAATGTAAAAATGATTACATTGATGATTCATTGGTAAAATAATGTGTTCATCAAACTCTTTTTTTTAACACTGTCAGTTTAATAGAGGAGGTTGCCATTTTGTGACCTTCAAAACTCTCCCAGAACACTTAGGTGAGTGACACATAAATGAGTTAGCTTCTGAAAGGTTGGTTTGAAAATCCCACTTAATCCCCCTACACTGGGATACCTCTACACTCTGGATGACACGCTGTAATGGAATTCCAACCCAAAGAGATTTTAACCTCCACTGTGAACTGCCCCCAAAGCACATTGGAGCAGATCCTTATTAACTTCACCTCATTATTCACAAACTAATTAAAATGGCTGTTCAGATCACCTTAAATGTACGACAGTCAAACTAAAGGATTCCAAAAAAATCCCATGGTTCTTCTCAAAAGTAGACTCCAAACATGATTTTAAAAACTGAGGCAAACACAGCTGTTGTGTGTACACACACACACACACACACACACACACAAAGAGAGAGAGCGCTCTCAGAGGGCAAAAGAGTGCTGGGCATAGGGTGGTAGCAGACCTGCACATTAACCCCCCTCCCCTTCTTCTGAGTTGTTCAGTGCTCTAATTGCTCCTGATTGAAGCTCTAAATTTAGCCAGTTCAACCTGAGCTGAATACACAGGCACTCAGGAGAGAGAGAGAGAATTTGGAGGTAGTTGAGAAAAAAATAAATCTCATTGAACCATCGCCGCAGTTCTGCATTCACATAAACAATCAACTGAACGCTGAAACTGAAGCGTGCGTGTGCATTTCATAACATGGAAAAATGAGGAAACAGCATCAGCGCCATAGCACACTTCTATAAAATGCGTGCGTGAAAGCGGCTGGTTTTCATTGTCAGGGTAAAGTGTCGGGTTGAATAGTGAGGGGGCTTAATTATGAAGAGAAGCATGCTTTTAGGTCTGCCTCAGATATTATGAGGTAACATTACCACCCAGACAGGTCTGCAGTTGAAGGTGCATGTACGCTCCCATTAATACAACTGCTTCTCAACTCCAGGAGCGCACTTTCAACCCACCCACAGACACTGGGACGAGGTGGGGGGGAGTGCAAAGGGACACTCGTCTCCACGGTAACTCAAGTTTTCTCGCCGCGCTTTAATCGAGATCATTATCTGCTCCATCTCCATGGAAACGATCTAAACCAGACAAGACAGCTAGCTGTGCATTTGACAGAGTTGAAGAACTACCACAACACTTGTGTTGTGATATGGAGTCGATCCTCCCTGCCTCAAAGGCGATGACCACTGGCTCAAAATAACCGAAAGTCAACCGGACCTTTACCTGGGGACAACTCTTTGGTCAGCATCGTTAAAACCAATTTTGGTCCAATGTACTCAGTTTTGTCCAAACTAACATAGCTGCACACTATGTAGAATTGTTAAAGCCAAATTAAAAAGATAAACGTACATTTACTCAGGTTCTAAACCATTTACTGCAAGTGTAGTTTCCGACTCTAGGGTAAAGGCTTTTCCCTCACATCAGTACCAATGACAAGTGACCATGAATGTGAGCAGGTAAACCTGAACTGGCGTTAGACACATCTGGGTTCATTCTCACTATCCATCCCTCTCTCCCTCTCTCTCTCTCTGGCTGGCTGGCAGCTCCAGGCTGTAATCAGGTCGTCTCTGTCAGGCCGGCCCAGAGGAGAGAGGCTATTCTGGGCCCGAGGGGGTGGGTGAGCTCCAGGCTTCAATGCAGGCCTCTATTACTGTCAGCCCATTCAGGGACATTAGCACAACCATTACGGAGAGGGAGAGGGGATGAAAGAGAGAAAGAAAGATGGCAGGAAAGAAGGAACAAAGGGGGACAGAGAGAGAGAAAGATCAAAAGGCACAGTGCTCGAAAAAAAAAAAAAAAGAAAGAATAGATTCAGACGGAGGATGGATCCAGAGAGAGGGCACAGAAAGAAAAGATGTGAGCAGAGGGTGAAGGAAAGGAGAAGACATTCTTGAGACATGGATGAACCTGACAATTAACTGGACAATTAAGAGACTTAATTGACCGTGTTTGTGTGTATGTGTGTGTATATGTGTGTGGATGAAACATGGCCTGAAGAATAAGAGAGAGGACCATGCATACTTTCTGTAATATTAATTACAAAAGCCCACTGAAGCGTGTTAGTTTTGGACTTGACCAATGCTAGAAAAGTGACTTCCCTGCCTTTGTTGCTGATGGTTGTCATGACCAGCAGGGGCACATATCTTGAGGTCTGCTTGACTCTCCAAAGAGAGCCTACAGGCTCCATATTCTTGTCATCCATATTTAATTCATGTCATCCATATTTAAACACATTTTCAGAAAGCCCAGAGACATTGACAAAATGGAGCAGTAGATTTCAAAACCGTGGAGGCATTGTAGCCAATAATGTTTAGAATTGTGGGAAATTCTGCATGCACTTATCACAATTAACTGTAAGGCCTCACATTCACATTCTAGTAACTTGTACAAAACATGTCTCCATACATGCCCATTTGTAAACAGTACAATAATTTAATCTCCTTTACGATCCTCACGAAACATCCCTCTTGAGGATTCATTGCTTGAAATGGTCGTATTTGTTGAATACGCATTAAGCTAGATCCACCATACCCATGATCATCTAGATGAGGTGTTCTAGGTTACAGCCAGCACAACACATTATTTCTGATAGAAACGCATTATGCTGCAATTTTAGGGCTTTAGGTCTGTGAAGAACCAACCAGGCAGTCAGCCAACCCAAACCAAGCCACCTCGAGCATCTGACTGTTGAGGTTGACTGCTAGTTTGATGAGTCTGGCACCATCACCAAATGTCTGCTCTGTTTTGAGCTCAATTGATTACAATTACTAACAAACATTATGGATTATTAATTATTATAAACTTGTATCATCCATCTAAGAAAAGATTCAATCCATTGTTTAAAATGTACAGCATAAATTACTTGGTGAGTAGGTAAAAAAGTAACTGCAAGAAGTGGAAATGGCCAGTGCTTTAGTGTGGATTTGGGTATCGTTGTTCTGAGCGGTGACTGTAGTTAATGTTTACAGGCATCCCACACATTCACGTGACAGCCATGCTTTCCTGCAGATTAAGACATGCTGTTAACACTCTTTCTTCCTCACACACAGCCTCTGGGCTAACTTTTATTGGGAGGAAACAAAAGCAACGTTTGGCTCCAATGAACTCCAGCTTAAACTCCAGTTTTTAAGGACACCGCGAAATGGCTGCAGTGAAATGTGACTGTGACGGACAGTGTTGGGGAATTCCACGAAGCAAAATTCCTCAGCAAACTGGATAATTTGATATGAGGGTCAAAATTGACATCTGGTCCAGCAAGAAAGCAATTTCAGTCAGGGGTGGGTAAGGTACTGAGAAATCACTTGTCTCAAAAATGAACTTCGGTGTTTAAAGTAAGTATTAAAGGGAAGAAAAAAAAAACATTTTTCAATCATTTAAAAAATTTACGGAATCCTCCTCAGGCAGTAGTGATGATTCATTCAAAGTGCCAAAGTGCAAAAAAAAAATCATGGCATTCTCTCAAGCAATTTCTTCAGTCCAGTTCTTAGGATTTTGTCCTAGGGTTTTCGTATAGTCCTAAAATGTTCAGCAGCTTTTTGGCGTAGCTGGCACCTTTTTAAGGACAGAGCGCCATGACATAAACAGACAGAAAACAAAGTGGTTGGTGGCAGGGCATCGATACAAAAATTAATAAATAAATAAAACCTGAGAGGCTTTGCAGTCTAGTGTCTTTTGAGACTAAATGAATTAGCAAAACACATCAGCCATCGTGGCCATAAATTGTATCATTAAATTTTAAATTGTAGCCAGGGTGGTAGTAGCCTAGTGGGTAACACACTTGCCTGTGAACCCGAAGACCCAGGTTCAAATCCCACTTACTACCAGTGTGTCCCTGAGCAAGACACTTAACCCTAAGTTGCTCCTGGGGGACTGTCCCTGTAACTACTGATTGTAAGTCGCTCTGGATAAGGGCGTCTGATAAATGCTGTAAAAATGTAAAAAAAATGTAAATCAGTGCAAGGATCTGACTGAGTGGCTTTGAGATTTGAATGTTACTGTATTTTGTAGAGTAATGCAGATGACTATAACATTAGGTAAATGTCCTGATTGCCACCAGCGCTGCTAAAGAACGGGTCTTTGTGTCAAGTTAAAGCTTGTGCGTGGTGTGGGTAGAGCGCGGCTAGCACGTGAAGGAGCGGCTCGGGACTCGGCTCTCGGGACTCGGCTCACGTGACTCTGCGAACGAACCGCGGCCTGTTGGAATGCGGCGCGGGGTTGCCAGGGTGGCAGAAGAAGAAAAAATTCGATCCATTCGCCACTTTTACTTTTTGATGTAGTACGCATACATCGTGTATTGTGCTTTCTGCAGGGCCGATCGGGACACTGTGATCTTCCAGCTCCTCCTTTCTCCCACACCCCCCTCTCCCGGTATTCTGGGGCGGGGAGGCTAAAACATGACCTACATTTCGTCGTTAATTATGTTCGCTAACATGATCGCAGCAGAACAAAAACAGGACCGACGGAACAAGAACCAATAAAGTTCCCATTTCAGAGAGAGAGGGAGGAAAAAAAAAGTAATACAAACGAGAATTAGGCAAACCAGTTGAGGAATCGGACTGACGTGTTCCCGTGCTCAGTGTGGTCACTTTCGCAGATGCTGCCACCGTGTCCCCGATCTCTGGACCTTCGTGAATCGAAATACATTTGTGCAAAAAAAAAAAAAAAACGCGCACGACCCGCGCACAATGACACAACACAGGCGGCTGAGATCGCCGGACAGGTGCGTCTCACCTGCGATGTCCCACAGCTGCAGCCGCACCAGGGTCCTGTTGTCCCAGTTCAGGACCTTGAGCGCGAAGTCCACGCCGATGGTGGCGCGGTAGTGCTGGGAGAAGAGCTGGTGGACGTAGCGCTTGATGATGCTGGTCTTGCCCACCCCCAGCTCCCCGATCACCAGCACCTTGAACAGGTACTCCTTACACTCCGTTACCGAGCCGCCCGCCATGGCACCAGAGCCCCCGGTTCCGCTGCAGCCGTGGACGAAACTCGGAGAAACTTTCGGAGGAACCGGTGTGGGGGAAACGCTTCCTCTTTTTTGGGGGCTTTCGGTTTCTCAGTGAGGGCTCCGGAGGGGACTGTGGAAGCGCAGAAAGCGAATTGTCCCTTTCCACCCCACCCTCCACCTCCCTACCACCTGATCAGTCACAGGACCGGAAATGTCTCGTCTCGGATAAACTTCCATTATTTCTGTTTTTTCGGCCCTTTCAGGAACGTCAGTGCATGCCCACCGGGTTGCCAAGTGTGCTACATAAAAGCGAATTCGAGTTTGTGGTGATTAAATAAAGTTGGCCACAGTCTTGCTTGTTTGTTGCGACTGAAAGGTGCAAAAGGTCGAATGTCGACGTGAAATCAAAGTTGTTTACATTTATATTAAAAAAAGAGTTTAAACGGTTTATGATCATTTATGTTTAGATGGCATTGAATGGGCGTCTTCACAGCTCCGCTTGTTTTCCCAGGAATCCTTGGTCTTGTTATCTGGCAACTCCGTCCCTACCACACGGTTTAGTGCCTGTGAGCAAATCTCAAACCAATTTACATAAATGCACACCACCAGACAATGGTTTTGAAAACTTTTTTAACAGTTTAATCAAATGGCATCTATTTTGCTAAAATAATTTTATTTAGTCTCACACTAGGCTTAATTGAACCCTTTTGACATTACTAAGATTGTTTCTTTTTTACAGTTTAAGTCCTATACTTGCCACTTACATAATTAAAAGGTAGAAAATGACACCCAATAAAGGCAAGGGGGACAACAAATATCATTAAAAAAACAACAGGATGTGTTCCACAAAAATAAAATAAAATTAATGAAAATACTTAATTGGGATCATTTAAGCAAGCTGACATAATTGTCCAATAAGATAAGGAGGATTATTGTCCCTTTCTTTCATAACATGAAAGCCATTAAATAGACTGTAGTAATATTTAACTTGTTTATTTTACTACACAGTCTCTCTTGGCATAATCTATTCCTGTCCAAAAAATAAAAATCATGAAATTGGGTTAACAATTATTAGACTACTATTTGGAGCTTAACAAAAAATATACTGTAGCATCCTCCATTTAGTTCACTGCAAGTTACTTGAAAAATAACTGGTGGGCAGTAAAATTGGGGGCAAAGAGAGCAAAAAAGTACTGTACTGTACAACGTGTCTGTGGCCGACAACAGTCACAACAGTTTCTTCTCGTGAAAACACATACTGGTTCAATGTCTGGGGAGAGAACGCTACAGTAACTTCATTATAAGGCAAGAAGATACTATAAATGCTAGGAACAATTGAGCTACAATATGACTTAACAGCTTAATACATCTATAGATCTATAAAACATAATTCCTTGTTATAACTCTTTCACTGATTAGTCAAACTTACCCTAAATGCAACTAGAAGCCACTGATCCATTAAGTAAAAAATTGGCAAAAAAAAAAAAAAGTGCTCTTAACTTCATTAATTTTCTATTCAGCTTGAAAGCAAAACATTAAACATTGATAATATCTCTTCACAATTCTTTAAAACATATAAATATTTCACATTCTAATATTAGAAACATGTAGGCTACTGGAAAATCCAAACAGACTATCAGTGCAAAAGAGTCCTAAAGGCTGACAGACAAAATCCTCTAAAATTGCTCTTCCCTTAATCAGAAGTAGGCGGGCCAGAGAGAGACCCACCCACTCCGGTGTTTTATAAAACATACCAGTTTGCACAACAGTGACACACCATAGTAAACATTACAATCAAGTCATCCTCTGTGGAAATGATGCAGGAACAACCACTTTCACACATGTTTACACACACACACAACACACACACACACACAGCTGGCCCAGAATGTCAGGTGTTGGTGGAGAGGTGACTGAACTCAGACAAACAGGGAGGTCTAGAGAAGCAGCAAAGCGATTAGTAACTGATAATTACACTGTGTGTATGTCTGCACGGATGTGTGTGTGTGCATCTGTAGTGTGTGTGAGCAGTGTGTAAGGTTAAGTCCACATACGTCTCTCCATCCTCCCCTGCATGAGGAGTAGGTGACCTCTGACCTTTTGAAGTCTCTCAGAAAGGCAGGGCACCAACAATTCCATCTCTGTCTCTATGTCCTCTGCTTGTGATCACAATAATTATCCATCAGTTCACAGAGTAGTCAGTGTTTAGCAAGCAAATGAAACATAAATAAGTAAGTAAATAAATAAGTTGATTAATTGGTAAAGTGATTGAAATCATGCAAAGCCTCACAGTGTGGAGGAACTCTGCTTGCAGTTACCAAGGATGACAGGGGCAGAGGTCACAGCATCTGCGGAGCTGTGGCTGTTTCTGTGGGGGACAGGTGAGGAGATGTCTCTGAAAGGGGTGGGCGGTGTCAACAGGGCCATCTTACTCTGCGTCTCCTCCTCTACCCCACATAGAAAATCCTGCAAGAGATCATATTCCACTGGATCCATAAACCCTGTTTCATCCACAAACCCGCTGCCAGACATGGTTGGGGACAGCTGATTGGTCACTCCTGTCAGCTGGTCATCAGGGACAGCCTCAAAGGTGTGGTCAATGGAAATGTTAGTGATTAGAGTATTGATCAGTTCCCCCTCCTGCATCTCAGTGGTGCGGTCGGCCGGCTCTGAGGACGAATCAGATTGAAGCCTTCCCTCATCGTGGGCCGTACCATTCACATGTTGGGGTAGAGGCTGAGCCTTGTCGGAGGGCTGGAGATGAGGGGGGGGTGCGTGCGTGTTTGTGTTAGTCAGAGGTCTGATGATGGCTGTCTGACTCGTCGAGGCCTGCGGTCTCATCACACACACAGAGGGGCGTCGGGGTGGAGTCAGTTGGCTCATCTGTGGTCTGCCACCTGAGTCAGACCAGCACACAGACTTTCCATTAGAACTACGGGCGAGACAGAGACAACGTGTTACTCACTACAAGCGTCCTCATCATCAGTTACAACACACAGCCATTATCATCAGAGTTCATTAAAATGATGCCACACAATCAACATTATCATAGTAGCGGCCTCATTTACACTTTGCTTTAAAGTGCAATCTGTATCCAGATATGAACATCAGGGCAACAATCAATCCCTTAACATCTGGGTCTGCATTCCAAGACTTGTTCACCAATATCCCAGTACATCTTCTCCCTCACTGATGCCTTGTTCATTTCCCATATATTTATCTACAAGCAAACAAATTTGAAAGGGTGGTAGTAGCCTAGTGGGTAACACACTCGCCTATGAACCTGAAGACCCGGGTTCGAATCCCACTTACTACCATTGTGTCCCTGAGCAAGACACTTAACCCTAAATTGCTCCAGGGAGACTGTCCCTGTAACTACTGATTGTAAGTCGCTCTGGATAAGGGCGTCTGATAAATGCTGTAAATGTAAATGTAAATGAAAGAAGTATTGTATGTGATGCTCTTCTGCTAGTAATAGTGTGTGTGGCTCCTGTCTTCGTTATAGGTCGAATCTTTTTCATGTACATTTATTATCTTGTATGTAGGTCACTCTTGTGCTGAGGCACATACTCCACCAGACCTACAAAGGTGTCCTGTGGTATCTGGCACCAAGATGTTAGCAGCAGATCCTTTCATTCCTGTAAATTGGAGGTGAGGCTTCCATGGATTGGATTTGTCTTTCTACTAAATCCCACAGATGCGCAGTCGGATTAAGATCTGGGGAATTTCGAGGCTAAGTCAACACCTTCAGCTCTTTGTCATGTTTCTCAGCCCATTCTTGAAATGTGGTAGGGTGTTTTATCCTGCTGACAGAGGTCACTGCCATCAGAGAATTTGGAACAGCCACATGCATTCCAGGACCCAAGCTTTCCCATCGCCCAGAGCATCACACTGCCCCTGACAGCCTGCCTTCTTCCCATAATGCATCCTGCTGCCATCTCTTTCCCAGGTAAATGATGCACACAAACTCGGCCACAAGCTCTTTTCAAGAAGAAAATGTGATTCATCAAACTAGGCCACCTTCTCCCATTGCTTCAGGCTCCAGTACTGACATTCACACGGCCATTGTCAAACATTTTTGCTAAGCTGTAATAGACAATGTGTTGTGACACATTTCTACCATGACCAGTAATAAGGCTTTCAGCTAATTGTGCTTCACTAGAGTTTATCTTGCCTTCACTGCAGCAAGGAGTCTTGGGCACCCTTGACCTTGTTACTCGCTCATCGGCCGTTGTTCCTTCCGGCACTAACTGAACCTAACCGCCAAAACTAACTGCTGCATTTATAAAGACCTGCCATTTTTAAGGTCTTCTGCACATCATATTGTGTTCGCCACATCACCATGTTATTCTCTTCACATTTCACCTGATGTCTATATGTTTATCCCATTTACAATGCGAATGTACCTGGGATTAATTGAGCATTGATTCCCAATGCACAATATTTGGACACAGATAGCATTTAATGCAAAATTCAGCTAATCATGCAATATAAGGCAAGTAAATACAATTCTAAGAAATTCATATACATAGCCAATCAGTTCCTTCTTGTACAATCCATTTGTTAGTCGATAAAATTCTTGTAATGAATGCCTGATTCTGCAGTGACTGGGTAGCCAAGGTAACAGCAGCAGTTTCTTTTTTAACCATGGAAGAGAGTTTTTTTTTTCTATTTTCACACTTTCAACCCATCACAACTAGCCAATAAACCCCCACCACTGTCAGCCAGACCCCATCATATAATACTCAGCATAAGTCCTGGAGGGGGAGGACATGCACATGACTCCGATGCATGTGGAGTCAGACAAGTCGTGGCCCCAAGCATGGCCACAAGAATTCACCAGCACACTCAGCTCTGTCTCAACCCTATAGAGGCCACTTTCATACTGTGAAAGTTTTAACCATGTGTGTGAATAAACCAAAATCGCTGTGTAGAATGTGCTTCTTTAAATGACTGAAATAAGCTGACATACACAGATGCGTTTTAAGAAATCATGCGGGATGACTGAAGGAATTCCACCCAGTTGTGTTCCAAGTGAAGCCTGCCTACAGAGCCTGCCACAAATTAATAATTCTACTAAAAGCCATTGTCACGGTCTCACTCAGAACGTAATTCATTTGTAATCCAAACACATCTCACTCATATCTGCCTCCACCAGTGTGAAAGACACCATCAGCAGTTATTTTCCACTTGGCCGTGCCAGTCACCTTATTCCAGCAAGAGCAGTAAATATTGGTTTAAACAATGCAGGGAACAGGCATTTTCTTTAGAATTACAAGTATCAGCCGTCTTGCTTGCCCCTGGCCACCAAGCCAATATCTAAAATCAAATTTCCTAAAATATTACTGCAATTTTCTTGGATCACCATTCCAAACTATCTGAGAAACAGGCACCCTTCTGTCCATTTATTGAGTTAGAGAGGCAGAGAGCGAATAAGGAAGAGGAACAAGGGGGGTTGGGAGGAGCTGCCGGCTTTTCATACATACAGTATATGAGAACACGTCAAAACACGTGCAAAAGAAGAAGTCAGCTGACACACGCGCTATTCTTTACCCTCCCAATCTGAAATGCTGTCTCTCAGCCGCTCAGGGTAACTGGCCAGTTGCAATTCAGCAAGAAAGGGTGAAAAATAATGAAAAGACACTTCTGAGGAAGTGTCAGTGCCCTTCTCAGTCCAGGTGACTCTGATGATTTAGTGCTGTTCGCAGGCTAAAACTGGATACACGTAGTATTAGTAAGACGCTCAGTGAAAATTTAAGCACAAGAAAATAACACCAACATGAGTTCAGAACGTGCGAGACTCTCTCGTACCATTCAGAAAATTACCTCAGTGGAATAGATTACCAGGAAATACAAGAAACCACACAGTAACAATCAGCCTGAAATCACAGCTTACAGACAATTTGATCCGCTTTGTCTTTTATATCTTCTGTAATTGTGCTTTGTGCACAGCACCCCACTAAAGGTTTTATTCCCAATGGCTGTTCTTTTAACTGTATACTCAGGGACTGCAGAAATTCTCCTTCTTAGCGTTATACTTGTGCATCGTCCTTGAAAAATTAATCAATAAAACAGAAATCAACCAAGAATTACGTGTTCCATTTCAACTCTGTAAAATCGAAGAAATGATTCTGCATTCTGTGACTCACTTGGCACTGCCGGTGGCATTGTTGTCCTTCTTCCTGCGAAACATGTTAAGGATGCTGTTGCTGCGGCGACAGGCGACCTTGCCGTCGCCCACGTGCATGCGGACCACGTCCGAGGTGGTGAAGGCGCTGCGAACGTTGCGCTCAGGCTTGGCAATGATGATGTACATCTTAGGAGTAAACATGCAGCCCAGCGCCACGGTAACGCTGAGGCTCACGGAAAAGCATGTGGTGATTATTTTGTAGTTGGAGCCGAAGTAGATTGGCACGAAGGCCAGCCAGATGATGCATGTGGTGTACATGGTGAAGGCGATGTATTTGGCCTCGTTGAAGTTGGCGGGGACGTTGCGCGTCTTGAAGGCGTAGTATGTGCAGCTGAGGATCAGCAGGCCATTGTAGCCCAGAGGTGCCACCATACCCACGTTACTGGTGTTGCAGATGAGGTAGACCTCGCTTATGGAGGGGTAGGACCGGACGGGCTCGGGCGGCTCCAGAATGATGAGCGTGACCTCGAGGGTGAGCTGGATGCTGATGAGGATGAACGCGATGACCACCTGTGCCCAAGCGCTCATGAAGCGCGGCTTCCGGGTGCAGATCTTTTTCTTGCTGCCAGCCAAGATGCGCGCGATACGGTTGGTCTTGGTCACCAAGGCGGAGTAGCACATGGCAGACGACAGGCCCACCAGGAGGCGCTGCAAGTAGCACGACGCCACAGTGGGCCTTGCGATTAGTGTGAATGGGCACACGTAGCCCAGGAAGATCCCTGCTAGGATGATGTAGCACAGCTCCCGGCTTGATGACTTCACCACGGGCGTGTCACGGTACTGAATAAAGATGAATGTGACAAAAAGTGTCACTAGGATACCAAGGCAGGAGAAGACCACAGCGACAATGGACTCCGCACTGCTCCATTCCAAATACTTCAGTGGAAGAGGCTCGCAGACTGAGAGAAAGAGAGAGAAGGGCGAATAAGGGCCAGATGAGGAAGTGAGAGTGGAAGACAGTGGGTTATGAAATTACAGGGTAAAGGTGCAATGTGTAAAATTTCTAGGCTAAAAGGTTTAAAGATTAATTCAAATGACAGACGTAATTTAGCTGAAGTTAGCATAACTGCAACACGAGGAAGTGTGTACGGTAGCATCTAGACAGCTCAGATCTACAAAGAAGAGGGAGAGGGAGAAAGAGTTGGCATCGTGTCAGCAAGTGAGCCGTACAGACTGGCCGATCTGCCCTGATTTCTTCGCGCATGTGGAGAACGAATCGGGCATGCGACACAGATCGCTTACTGACAAATGCAACAACGACTCGCCCTCCCCATCATGCACCGCAGCCACAAGTTCCTCGTTGTGTCCTCCTTCCAACACTGTTCCCTGTCTCTGACTAGGTGTGAGCTGGGCATCATTAGTCTCGCAGTAACAATGTGTAGGAAACACGGGTGCAAGTGTGGTTAAAATAACGGATGCCACATGTAAGTATGCAGCATTATTAGTTTTCTGTTGTTTACCATGATTGAGGTCCTTATTAGGAGTAGACAGTGAATAGGGGGGAATAGAGGCGAACAGCTAATTGGTGGAATACTGTCCCTTGTTTTGTGGGGGATAGATTCGTCAGCTGTCAAAATCGTTCACCCTGCACCTTTAAGTAGGCCATTTTAAACAAGGACAAGAATGGTAACAAAAATGGGGTGAATGCATACATCGGCAGACTTACAGATAGATGCCTCTGCTGCAGATCCTAATGACGATGCATGGACAAATGATCGGACAGATGGATGGATGAGATGGCTGTGGTTGGTTGAGCAGTTCGAGGGACAGTGGGAAGCAAAAATAAATGGATGAATGGATGCATGAATGGATGAACAGACTAGTTTTCCTACATTCTAGTTCACTGTCAGGCCACCAGCCGAGCTCGCAGGCTTTGCAGGTGAACTCGTCCTGGACAATCTCGTTGTCCTTACAGCTGGTGCAGATCCAGCAGCAGCTCACTTCCCCTTTACGGATCACCTAACATAGGGTCAAAGGTCAATAGTTCACCATCTGCGCCTGCTTTAGCATCTATTGTCTGAACAAAAACAGATAGCCGGGGTGTTAGACGGGCAAAATCTCACTCATCGTCTTACTGCAGAAAACATTCAGGAGAGAAGACAGACACATCACCATTTCAAATTCATTCTACACAGAAAACCACAACAACAATTCAAATGGACCAGAGATGTTTATTATCTTTTCACAAGCAAGATGATTTCACAGAAGCGTAAGGGTGACCTTTTCCCAGACTTTTCCAGGACATTTTCAGAGACAGCACTGTTGTGAAAAGGGCTATCCCTGAACCAGCGGGCAATGTTGCATATTATCACATAGCGGTTCTGTCACTGAAAATGCCCTGGAACAGTTTTGGAAAATGAAAGAGTCTTTCTACTCACTTTATTTAAATGAATTTGCATGAAGATTATCTGTGCTTCATTGAGCACATGGTGTCATTGTAAGTTGTGGGTTTGTGTGTGTGGAGTGTGCATGCTGTCCGTGTGTTGTCCTCCGGCTTCCTCTAGGAACTCACTAAATGGATTGACGGCTCTAAATTGGCTGTAGCTGTGAACAAGTGTGTGGATGGTGTGTGCACCCTGTGGTGGGTTGGCACCCCACCCTGTGTGTGTGTCCCAAAGTCCCAGGATGGGCAAAGGCACCCACGGACCTGATGTGGATTTTGTGGTTATAGATATCAAGTGTATCTGTGCTGAAAAATGTGTGCTTCACTATGAAACATCTTCAATAAGCTCATAGTTTCTCCAAATCATTGCAGAAGTGTCAAGAACTTTCCCATCTCTGTATGATTTCCATTTTTTGTCCGGATTCCATGAACCAGCACCACAGACATTTCCACACACGTTGTACACACACACACACACACACCTCAAACTCTGTCCCACTCACCTTGATCTGGCCTCTGGAGCAGGGTTCGCTGCAGACAGAGCGCACCATCCTGCTGTTGTTCATCAGCAGCTTGTCGTCATCTATCTGCAGCACACCCTCCTGCCAAGAGCCCACGTTGATGTAGTCATAGCGACCAGTCGACTCCACGTATTGCAGGTTCATGATGTCGTACCTGAGAGGGGGCGTCAGTGGCAGAACCACACACTCAACAAATGTGCCAAGCCTCACGATCCAGAGCACACACACACACACACACCGAGACCAACATTACCTGCCAGGCGTGTCTCCATTCTCATCAAAGTACACCTCTTCGCCTGTCACCCCTGTGAAGGAGGTTTTGAGCAGATAGTCCAGAAGTGCTCGCCCATCGATGGGCTGCATAGCGTCGCACAGGCCCTCATACCCAGGACACAGTGCTTCATGCATGCCATGCAGCCCATGAGCCATGGAGTAGATGGCATTGATCACAAAGCCCATCTTACTGTCCTGAACATAGTTCTCCTGCAAGCTCTCATTTCCTGTGTTCACAAAAAAACAGCATTGAAAATACTGTGTATTTGAAAGAGTTTGAAAAACTCTTTAGTTGCTTCAGAATGGTTGTATATGATACCTGTGCAAATCCTTTTGAAGTTGAAGTTCTCGTGTGGGTGACCAGGGATCCGGCATTGGAAACGATGCTGCCAGAACTCAGGGAACCACGGGTTCCTTGTATTTGTGTCCAAACGCAGACGCAGGAAGTAGTCGTCAAATGTCCTAACTTCCTCGGTGTGCAGCTTCATGGTAATCCCTCCCTCAGCCTCCTGGCCGTACCCCTCTACAACTTCATTGCGGTCCGCCCAGCCATCACTAAAAGGGATAGGGGAGGAGGGCTGGTTATAAAAATGGCTTCTCATCCAAGGTTATTGGTGTTAGATTTAGATTGCACAGCCCTTTTACCCCAAATCCATTTGGGGTAAAACTTTTACCCCAAAAGAATGAGCAGGCAAGCACAAATTACTATGTAATAAATGGAGACGAGGAGCTCTTGGACCTAATGGGTCCTCAAGGTGATGTCTCATTCCACTGTGACACCACCAACCACGCTACGGAACACATTGGTTCGAATGGAGCATACATCTTTATTTCTGAGTTGATGGGTTTATGCTGAGCAGTCACTGCATATGTCTGCAACAGTGAAAGTGAGTATCTAGTTGAGGTCTTTGAACAACAGGGTGTGCCATTTTAGGTTGGCCAAAAGTCATCTTTAAGGGTTTCACTGTAAATGGTGGAAGATCTGTAAAGAGGGCATTGCAGGAACCAAGCTGATTGAAATATTTGTCCCACCATTAACACATGGCATGTCAGGGCTTATTATATAACACAAATTAATTTTTCAGTTAAGTCAGACTCCAAAGAGTACATCATCATCCCATCAAAATCGTCCCTGTGTCTGAGCGTGTCTGTGACAAAAGTTTGTGGCCTCCTCTTGTGCCCAGTCTTTCTTAAGGCTTTCAGACACACTTTGTTTTGGTTTCCACGGTAAAATATGTAGAAAAACTGTCTCTATGGTGATAGTGCTCACCGTGACAACCATCTCACACATGGGAGTAAAAATCCAGAGGACAGTGGCTGTTTTTAACACACACAAACATACACACACACTCCATCCATGTGTGTCTTTGTGTGTTTTTAACCGCAACTAAGCAAACTAGTTCTTTTTACCGCTACATTCGTCTTCACTTCAGACTTGAGTTGAATTTTATAGATAAACTGTACCGTGATTGTCAAGGTCAGGAAAAATACATTCAGCAATACTCAGCAGTACGGCATGAATGAACTGTAAATATGAACAGCAGAAGATTTGACAGCATACAGAATCAAATACATCATTGTAATCTTGATTGCCACTCCTTTTTGTCACTCTGTCATACAAGTGCCATGCATTCTTGACTCTTGGGCCTGGGTTTTTCACTGACCCCGACTGTGTTCACCCGTGTTTGGATGCCTCATTTTTCTCTGTCAATAACACCCCATTTGTCTGAGTACATTAGCAATACTGCCTGGATTTGGGATGCCGTTGACCCTCATAGATTGTTTAGGTTTTTTTCATATACTTTGTTCTCTTAAAATAAAGTCGTATTAAATAATGTGTTTCACTTGTGCCTTCCCTACCACATGGCAGGGTGGCAATGTCTTCAGATTATTTTATCTGAAAGCTAATTAGCTGGGAGCGGTTGAAACATACAAATTGTGCTCAGTGCTTCTTTAATTTGCAGTAATGTTGCAGACATGCAGTGTGAACTTGATGTGATGGCGCCGAATGTGCCCCCTCCACCGTTCCCTAGGAACAAAAGCAAATATCACAGCACTGTTTCCAGTTTTTCAATATGAGCTTCACATCATTCCTTAGCTGAGTATATCAGGTTAAAAGTTGTGTTTTACAAAGCCTTGCTTTTGCAGCTAAAACTGAGACGGAAGTTCAATTGTCAAATGACATCACACGTTCATTTGCCTATTCATTTGGTACTGTATATAATTTTGTCACTATACTGACCAATGGAGAGATGATCTTAGACTAAAACGGTTTACAGCATAAGGGAGAAAGAATCAAGCAAATAAATACATTTCTAGGAAATTTTTCCTAAAATAAAAATTGGGACAATGAGCAGGACAAAGAATGCTGTTCAGTGACTGGTTGTTGGGTATGTGGCATACACCATTTACCTGTGTTGAGAACAGAATTTGTATAGCTAAGCCACCAGAACCTATATGTAAAAAGCAATGAAGTTGCTGAACATTGTTTGAAAATCATTCATCTGGACCAGAATGTGAGTGAATGTGTGACTGTGAAGTGTGAGTGTGCATGTGAGTCAATTTGTATTTGTATTAAAGTGTTTGTATGTATGAGTGAGTAGGTGTGTGTGAAAGAGAGTGGGATAATGTGTGTGTGTATGTGTATGTACAGTGCCAGGCCTATCAGCTCTGCTCTGCTTGTCTAAGGCTTTATAAATGGATCTGAAATTTTCTCTACATGTGGACAGGCTGATTACACTCCTCATCACTCACCCATTAACACATACACACATACACTGTTTCATACTCAATAAGCTACACACACATTAACCCAGATTGCTCAGCCACACTGCTGTTACCTGCCAATGAGGAGAAACTCTCCGGAGACACCCCTGCGCTTCATGGCCATGAGGAGGCCGCGTACAGTCATGCCCTCGCAGAAACACACCACCACCCGTGCTTTGGGCAGTCGTTCCCGCAGCTTCCGCAGCAGCCGGTCGAACTGCCGTTCGCCCGCGTTACTGTAGATCTTGTCGGAATGGGCAATGCACAGCCCTTCTTCCGCTGCCAGCTCCTTAAAGGCCTCCATTCCGCTCTCGCCGTAGTTACCTACACACCATTCAGAACAACAAAACAACAAAAAGTAAAAAAGAATTCCAACCTAAGACTCAGTTTGAATTTTAATAGATATTTCCGAACTTTTTATCTGATCCGTTACTGCTACATACAAATGCTAATTATGCTAACAGTACATGGTACTGCTATTATAGGATTTAAATGGTGTATAATGTTTGTGTTGGTTGTGTTGTATATGGCTACTGTCACACTAGCTAGGTGTATCCGTTAGTTCCATATAAAGGTTGTGTCTTTAATAAGTGCTGACTGTGTTGTGCTCTCTGCTACATTCCATTTCCCTTCAAAGTTCAGAGGGAGGAGTAAAATGGCCGCCCGGCCCTATTAACAGTGTGCTAAAATACTTGAATATCTCTTTAAACCTGGGATCCCAGTTGTAGCTCTTGGCTACACCAAAATTAGCTACTCTACCCCGTACTATTTGGCACTGCAGAGTAGCCTTTTGCAGAATGAATTTTAGGTCACCTTGCAAAGAAATTCACTCTCTCTCGTTCTCTCTTTCCTGCTCACACACACACACATTCCTTATAGCACTAAAACACACAGGCCTACTATAACCAGTTCACCAAGAACAGATTTTGTCCTCTCCTCCTCAAGCATTCTAACCATAAAACACTGTATATCAATTTCAGTTCTTTAATCATTTCTCATAAGTGTGTGACCTGAGAGTGCGGTGTGAGAAACTAATGTCTGGACTTTTTTAACTGGCCATTTAACTAGACAGGTTTGGTGAAAATATTTAGCATTTTTGCATTTGTCATATTCAGATTTATGTTTGGTGATTCTGAATGAATGTTCCAAATCTTTTATTAAAAAACACCATCAATTACTGCAAGGGAGTAATGCGAACAACCTCTTCAGCACATCAGACCTCTACCTGCTGTGAGGCCGAATGAGGCAGATAAGGTAAGTCAACTCAGACTCAAGGTATTACGATAACAAGCATAAGACAGAAAGGTCCCTTGTTCCATTTTTCCTATCAGCCTCAGGCAACTAGTATTTCTGAAGTGATAATAACATGTTATAATTCTGGCTATGCATCTTGAACTAATGATGAGCTTTTTCATGTCCGCAGACCGGTGCAGTCAGCTGTAACCTGTTCTCTTCCAAGAATTAGCTATTTTATCATCATTATACAGTATATCACATTACAGGTCATGCTGCTTGCTCCTAACCCATCTGGCGCATGTCACCTGACCCCCTGATGACATCATCACACATCATGATTTATCACCATCATGTTGACTGGACATATCAATCACTGACAACTGTCATTCAAACCCTAGATGTCAATCAAACCGCTGGGTATAATCTAAAAACAGAACAGGGCTAAAGATATCATGCCGCCGGGGCACAAGTTGAACCATAAACACATACACAGAGAGAGGAAGAGACGGGAAGATGGCAAGGAGAAAGTTTTTATCTTTATAATACAGAAGTAATAGAACAACAATTCATTAACAGGGTGATTTGGTGGTATATTGCTCTTGGATTCATACGGCAAATCTAACAATTATTATGAAGAGAGAAGGCAAAAAAATTCACCATTCATACTGTATAGAAAAAATCTCAAAATCAAAAATAGAAAACTTGCCATTTGTTGCATTTTCTAAATTCCACCCCAAGCATGTGTAATTAGACAGTAAAACCAACTTAATAAGGTTCAGTTTAACTGTCATTACTGTGCTTATTGTAGACGATGCCTTAGCGAGACACATTATAGGTTCAGTCCTCCTTTAGCCAAATAGGGTTTAGTGTGTTGACCAGAAACATAATGGCAGTAGCAGCATAGGTAAGAGTGGGGATTGCACGTCATGACCCGGACTTTGTGGTTAAGTGGGCTCCATTGATTTTTAGGGCCATACAATGACCTCTGACCCCCGGAGCATTTGCAATATTGTCATGTGCGTATGTGTATTCCTGTGCATTCTGCACGTTGTGTGCGTGTGTATGCATTCCTTACCCTCTGTGTGTACTGCTGACACATAGGTCCAGTTGTACCGCTTGACAATGTCCAGCATGGCCCGCGCCTGCAGTGTGTCCGACGGAACCACGCGCAGGAAGTAGCGGTAGAGTGTCTTGTCGCTCAGGTCCATGCTGGTGGCACTGTAGGCGATCTGGGGGATGTTGAAGAGCTGCAGCAAGTTCTGCACCTGGATGGCCACTGAGCTGGAGCCTGGGCCAATCACGCCTGCGATGGCCTTTTTGGTGGCCGCCGCCTGGCTGGGGGAGGCGTTCTCGGCACACCACCTGTTGGCGGCGCTGTTGGGGTCGTCGCGGATGGATATGAGGGAGTCGCGAATGAACTCAATGCTCTGTTCCAACGCCACAGATGAGTGCCAGCATGAGTCGCGGATCTCGCAGCCCAGCGTGATGTTCGGCAAAATGTCCGGGTCGGCATTGATACGGTCGAGCGTGTAGAACATCGCTTCCACTCGCTGGATGCCATACTGCTCACGCACCTCACCGCACTTCCGCTCTGCAACGCGCTCCGCCGACGGCTGATGGTGCACGGAGAACAAGGCGCCAATGATGACATCACCGTCCATACGAGCAACTAAGCGTGCCGTTGGGGTGGGCACAGAGAGGGCAGCAGGGAAGACAAGGAGTGCGAAGAGGAGCAGCCGGGCACAGGAGTTGACACAGGGATGGGCCATGCCAACCTGCAGCAGGCACAGACCCAGATCAGCTCAGGAGGGACTGGGAGTGCCTGCCAACCTCAGAGCAGCGGGCAAGATCCTAATGAAACCACCCTGGGTCTTGAAAAGCACACACCAACCCGCACCTGCCATAGAGAAAACAGAATTCAACACACCCATACACACAAAATTACAAAATACAACACACACCGACCAGCACCTGCCATAGAGAAAACAGGTTTCAACACACCCATACACACAAAATTACAAAATACAACTCACACCAACCAACACCTGCCATAGAGAAAACAGGTTTCAACACACCCATACACACAATTACAAAATACAACACACACCAGCCAGCACCTGCCATAGAGAAAACAGAATTCAACACACACATACACACAAAATTACAAAATACAACACACACCAACCAACACCTGCCATAGAGAAAACAGGTTTCAACACACCCATACACACAAAATTACAAAATACAACACACACCAACCAGCACCTGCCATAGAGAAAACAGGTTTCAAAATACCCATACACACAAAATTACAAAATACAACACACACAACCCAACACCTGCCATAGAGAAAACAGAATTCAACACACACATACACACAAAATTACAAAATACAACACACACCAACCAACACCTGCCATAGAGAAAACAGGTTTCAACACACCCATACACACAAAATTACAAAATACAACACACACCAACCAGCACCTGCCATAGAGAAAACAGGTTTCAAAATACCCATACACACAAAATTACAAAATACAACACACACAACCCAACACCTGCCATAGAGAAAACAGAATTCAACACACACATACACACAAAATTACAAGATACAACACACACCAACCAACACCTGCCATAGAGAAAACAGGTTTCAACACACCCATACACACAAAATTACAAAATACAACACACACCAACCAGCACCTGCCATAGAGAAAACAGATTTCAACACACCCATACACACAAAATTACAAAATACAACACACACCAACCAGCACCTGCCATAGAGAAAACAGGTTTCAAAATACCCATACACACAAAATTACAAAATACAACACACACAACCCAACACCTGCCATAGAGAAAACAGAATTCAACACACACATACACAAAATTACAAAATACAACACACACCAACCAGCACCTGCCATAGAGAAAACAGGTTTCAAAATACCCATACACACAAAATTACAAAATACAACACACACAACCCAACACCTGCCATAGAGAAAACAGGTTTCAAAACACCCATACACACAAAATTACAAAATACAACTCACACCAACCAGCACCTGCCATAGAGAAAACAGGTTTCAACACACCCATACACACAAAATTACAAAATACAACTCACACCAACCAGCACCTGCCATAGAGAAAACAGGTTTCAACACACCCATACACACAAAATTACAAAATACAACACACACCAACCCGCACCTGCCATAGAGAAAACAGATTTCAACACACACATACACAAAATTACAAAATACAACACACACCGACCAGCACCTGCCATAGAGAAAACAGATTTTAACACACCCATACACACAAAATTACAAAATACAACACACACAAACCAACACCTGCCATAGAGAAAACAGGTTTCAAAACACCCATACACACAAAATTACAAAATACAACACACACCAACCAGCACCTGCCATAGAGAAAACAGATTTCAACACACCCATACACACAAAATTACAAAATACAACACACACCAACCAGCACCTGCCATAGAGAAAACAGATTTCAACACACCCATACACACAAAATTACAAGATACAACAAACACCAACCCGCACCTGCCATAGAGAAAACAGGTTTCAACACACCCATACACACAAAATTACAAAATACAACACACACCAACCAACACTTGCCATAGAGAAAACAGATTTCAACACACCCATACACACAAAATTACAAAATACAACACACACCAACCAGCACCTGCCATAGAGAAAACAGATTTCAACACACCCATACACACAAAATTACAAGATACAACAAACACCAACCAGCACCTGCCATAGAGAAAACAGGTTTCAACACACCCATACACACAATTACAAAATACAACACACACCAACCAACACCTGCCATAGAGAAAACAGATTTCAACACACCCATACACACAAAATTACAAGATACAACACACACCAACCAACACCTGCCATAGAGAAAACAGGTTTCAACACACCCATACACACAAAATTACAAAATACAAGTCACACCAACCAACACCTGCCATAGAGAAAACAGGTTTCAACACATCCATACACACAATTACAAAATACAACACACACCAACCAACACCTGCCATAGAGAAAACAGATTCAACACACCCATACACACAAAATTACAAAATACAACACACACCAACCAACACCTGCCATAGAGAAAACAGATTTCAACACACCCATACACACAAAATTACAAGATACAACACACACCAACCAACACCTGCCATAGAGAAAACAGATTTCAACACACCCATACACACATAATTACAAAATACAACACACACCAACCAGCACCTGCCATAGAGAAAACAGGTTTCAACACACCCATACACACAAAATTACAAAATACAACACACACCAACCAGCACCTGCCATAGAGAAAACAGGTTTCAACACACCCATACACACAATTACAAAATACAACACACACCAACCAACACCTGCCATAGAGAAAACAGATTTCAACACACCCATACACACAAAATTACAAGATACAACACACACCAACCAACACCTGCCATAGAGAAAACAGGTTTCAACACACCCATACACACAAAATTACAAAATACAACTCACACCAACCAACACCTGCCATAGAGAAAACAGGTTTCAACACATCCATACACACAATTACAAAATACAACACACACCAACCAACACCTGCCATAGAGAAAACAGATTTCAACACACCCATACACACAAAATTACAAAATACAACACACACCAACCAACACCTGCCATAGAGAAAACAGATTTCAACACACCCATACACACAAAATTACAAAATACAACACACACCAACCAACACCTGCCATAGAGAAAACAGATTTCAACACACCCATACACACATAATTACAAAATACAACACACACCAACCAGCACCTGCCATAGAGAAAACAGGTTTCAACACACCCATACACACAAAATTACAAAATACAACACACACCAACCAGCACCTGCCATAGAGAAAACAGGTTTCAACACACCCATACACACAATTAAAAAATACAACACACACCAACCAGCACCTGCCATAGAGAAAACAGATTTCAACACACCTATACACACAAAATTACAAAATACAACACACACAAACCAACACCTGCCATAGAGAAAACAGGTTTCAACACACCCATACACACAAAATTACAAAATACAACACACACCAACCAACACCTGCCATAGAAAGAACAGGTTTCAAAATACCCATACACACAAAATTACAAAATACAACAAACACCAACCAGCACCTGCCATTGAGAAAACAGGTTTCAACACACCCATACACACAAAATTACAAAATACAACACACTTCAACCAACAAGTGCCATAGAGAGAAGAGGTTTCAACACACCCATACACACAAAATTACTAAATACAACACACAACAACCAACACCTGCCATAGAGAAAACAGGTTTCAACATACCCATACACACAATTACAAAATACAACACACACCAACCAACACCTGCCATAGAGAAAACAGATTTCAACATACCCATACACACAAAATTACAAAATACAACACACACCAACCAACTCCTGCCATAGAGAGAAGAGGTTTCAACACACCCATACACACAATTACAAAATACAACACACACCAACCAACACCTGCCATAGAGAAAACAGGTTTCAACACACCCATACACACAAAATTACAAGATACAACAAACACCAACCAGCACCTGCCATAGAGAAAACAGATTTCAACACACCCATACACACAATTACAAAATACAACACACACCAACCAACACCTGCCATAGAGAAAACAGGTTTCAACACACCCATACACACAAAATTACAAGATACAACAAACACCAACCAGCACCTGCCATAGAGAAAACAGGTTTCAACACACCCATACACACAAAATTACAAAATACAACACACTTCAACCAACAAGTGCCATAGAGAGAAGAGGTTTCAACACACCCATACACACAAAATTACTAAATACAACACACAACAACCAACACCTGCCATAGAGAAAACAGGTTTCAACATACCCATACACACAATTACAAAATACAACACACACCAACCAACACCTGCCATAGAGAAAACAGATTTCAACATACCCATACACACAAAATTACAAAATACAACACACACCAACCAACTCCTGCCATAGAGAGAAGAGGTTTCAACACACCCATACACACAATTACAAAATACAACACACACCAACCAACACCTGCCATAGAGAAAACAGATTTCAACATACCCATACACACAAAATTACAAAATACAACACACACCAACCAACTCCTGCCATAGAGAGAAGAGGTTTCAACACACCCATACACACAATTACAAAATACAACACACACCAACCAGCACCTGCCATAGAGAAAACAGGTTTCAACATACCCATACACACAAAATTACAAAATATAACACACACCAACCAGTACCTGCCATAGAGAAAACAGGTTTCAACACACCCATACACACAAAATTACAAAATACAACACACACCAACCAACACCTGCCATAGAGAAAACATATTTCAACACACCCATACACACAAAATTACAAAATACAACACACATTACAAACACCTGCCATAGAGAGAACAGATTTCAACACACCCATACACACAAAATACAACACACAGCAACCAACACAGGCCATAGAGAGAACAGGTTTTAACACAAAATTACAAACACTTTTAATTATTTGACAAAATCACATGCAACTTAACATCATTAATAATAATGCATACTGCAAAGATACCTTAACGAATTTAATGCAGTGAAGGTAATAAATGTCCTATTTATTCATAACCAAAAATGCCCGGCTAGCTAAAAGTGCCCGGCTAAAAAGTGCCCGGCTAGCTCAGTCGGTAGAGACTCTTAATCTCAGGGTCATGGGTTGGAGCCCCACGATGGGTACCTTTGGGGCAGTGGTGGCCTAGCGGTTAAGGAAGCGGCCCCGTAATCAGAAGGTTGCCGGTTCGATTCCCGATCCACCAAGGTGCCACTGAGGTGCCACTGAGCAAAAGCACCGTCCCCACACACTGCTCCCCCACCGCTTGTCATGGCTGCCCACTGCTCACTCAGGGTGATGGGTTAAATGCAGAGGACAAATTTCACTGTGTGCACTGTGTGCTGTGCTGCTGTGTATCACAAGTGACAATCACTTCACTTTCAAAGATAGCTTTGCATGCACTGACTGATTACAAAACTTAATTTTCATTTACATTTACTGCATTAACTGGGTTAAAAAAAACAGCCTGTGAGGAACCAAATCTACAGCGCATCTCAAACACACTGGACCGGAGCAGTGGGTAGGCTGTAACCGGGTCCCTCGGGGCACATAGCCCTGGGCACTTAGAAATGCAGCTCACAGATGTGAGTCATGTGACTCATCCACCACTTTCACCAAGCATCTAATGACCCAGTTGTAACAAAACCCACCTCGCTTCTGAACCGACTCGCCAGTGTCCCGCAGCACTTGTTTAGCACGCAGAATTAAACTGTTTTTTTTTTTTCATGCAGTAGTTTTGTTTGAAAATATTACGCTTGCAGGTGTCTCCAACTTCACTGCGTGGACCTGACCATCTCTATGCTTAAGAGGAGCCTGCAGCCTGAAATTAATGCTCCTTCTTGTTCCATATCAGTTTTAGCAATGGTTTTAAAAAAATAATAGCATACAAGCCATTTCTATTAGTTGAATTTATTCAGTCTTTTCTAGTCCCACACCCAGCAGTAATACTACTTTAACTATCATCAACATAATAACCTATTCTAATACTATTCTAGTATTTCTGTACATCTCATATACATTTTCAGGATATTTACGTTTTCTCGAGAAGGGATCAACGCCCTCAAAAGTGCCTCAGACAGCAGACCGATGCAAATGAACCGGCCAATCAGAGCGTCGGAATAAATGACTCAGCCAATCACAGGCGCGCTGTACGCTTCCGTTGTCATGGCAATTAGCGTGTCTTCTTGTTACGTTAACCGTGTCTCCTGTGCAAATGAATTAGCTTGTTGATTAGCCAGTTAACATCACAAAATGAAAAAAAAAAGAAAAAGTCACACAGCTGGTGTCTGAAAAGCAAACAAGCCGTAAATACATTTAAATGATGGCGCCTAAAACCCAGGCGTGTGACCAGAACCAGAACAGACCAGAACCGGGTCCGGGGTTTCGGTGGGAAACCGGTGAAGTCCGCGAGAGGCCGTGAAGGAACAGAAGTGGCCCAGAGACGGGGTGACCCAGAAATCATTTTTAGTTGTTTGCCGCGTTCCCATTGGTCTCGGTGTCCCTGTAAAGTCCCCATTAAACCGCACGTGGCTGAAAGTGGTGAAATAAAACGTGAAAACGTGCACGAATTCGTGGTTAATTGACGAGGCAGGTCAAGACTTTTCCCGCCTCTGGCCGAACTCGGCGCGGGAACTTTGGGTGTTCTAATAGCAATAAAATTGGAGCAAAAAATCGCGTGATTATGAAGATAGCATTCCTGTATTTACACGACGACCCCACACCTACACTGCCTGAAAGCCGCACTCCTCTCGGCGGCTGAGGATGAGGATGGCGAAGGAGCCCGTTGGCCAACCAGCTGACCCACATAAGTGCGGACCCCACTCTCGTGGATCCGTGAAACGCAGAACCCGCGTGAACGGAGGGCACGGGTACCTGCCGCGAACCGACGTCGCCCCGGTCCTCCCGGTTCAGGGCTGCTCGCGACGCGGCGTCAACTTCCCTCGCGTCTCGGCGCGTCTGGCCGCACGCACATCTGCGTGGGGAGAAGGGGGATGCGGGCTACCTGGGCGACGGGGACGAGCGAGGCATCTTCATCCCCAGCAGCTTCCAGCGTCCTGTGCCGAGTCTCGCGCTGCAATGCTAGAGTTCGAATCGAGACGCGTGCGCGCACACACACACACACACACACACACACACACACACGCGCGCGGTGTCTCTATAGCTATCCCTCTCCCTCCCTCCCTCTCTCTCTCTCTCTCTCTGCTTAATTCCAGCGTCTCTCTATCACGACACAATAAATAGACAGGGACCCTGGTGGATGTAGATCATGAAAGGTGAACATTTTATAGGTCTGATGATGATTCATTAATGTGCGCGTGATGAGGCAACATATAAAATTCTGTCGGGTTTAGATTAGACGTCTTCATTACAAGTACGGCAAGATAATGTTTGAAGCAAACCAGCAGATGCACATTAAAACTTTGTCTGACAAAGATAAATAAAACGAATAAAGTAATATTAAATGGAGACAAAGGTCTAGAATGTTTACATTATAAGCAGTGAGTGAATGTGCAGGTAAGATGATGATCAGTCTATTCGGTGGGACCAGGGATATATGTAAGAGCACCGTCCCGTTGCACTTACATCCATCATGAGGAAGTGCTTCGAGAGGCTGGTCATGAAACACATGAAGCCCTGCTGCCCTCCACCCTGGACCCACCTCAATTTGCCTATCGTTCGAACCGCTCCGAGGACGATGCCATCGCCACCGCCATCTGACCCTCACCCACCTGGACAATAAGGACACATATTGCTGAATGCATGAATGCTGTTCATAGACATCAGTTCAGCATTCAACACGATCAATCCTCAGCACCTGATTGTGAAGCTGAGCCTGCCGGGCCTGAACATCTCCCTCTGCAACTGGATCTTGGACTTCCTGACTGAGAGACCTCAGTCTGTCCAGATCTCCACCACCACACTAATGACTGGAGCTCCTCAGGGCTGTGTGCTCAGTCCAGTGCTGTTCATTCCAATTCACCCTGCTGACCGACGACTGTGCAGCGATGCACAGCTCCAACCACATCATCAAGTTCGCTGATGACAAGACCACGGTGGTCACGAACAATGAGTCAGCTAACAGAGAGGAGATGCAATGACTGACGGACTTGTGTAAGGTCAACAATCTGTTTCTGAATGTGGACAAAATGAAGGACATGAATGTTGTCTTCAGAAGAGAATGGAGGGAGCACTCTCCACTGAACATCAACGGATCTTGTGTGGAGATCGTCAAGGATACAAAGTACCTCTCCTGGAATCTCAATACCAGCTTAACAGCCAAGAAAGCCCAGCATCTCTACTTCCTGCGGAGTCTGAAGAAAGCCCATCTCCCACCACCCATCCTCACCACCTTCTACAGAGGGACCATTGAGAGCATTCCGTACCAAAGAATTCAGGCCTTTACTGTCAGCCTATGTAATACTTTCTTTCCACAGGCCATCAGACGCCTGAACACTCAGGGACTCACTCCTCTGGACTGACACACACACACACACACACACTTGAACTACCTCTGTTATATTGTAATATTATCTATCTGTAATATTATCTATTAATGCACTGTTACATTTTGCACAGCAATATTTGTATGATTTTACTTTGCACATTTATTATTCATTTCATCCATTTGAGATGTCTGTCTCATTGTTGTCTACATGTTTTTATTGTTATTCTTGCACTGCCTATGTTACCCTGCTTGCACTTTATGTAGCCCAGTTTGTCGGTGTTGCACACTTTGTGTCAGTATGTAACTTTGTCTAATTGTTCAAATATTACATGTAGCACCAGGTTCCGGAGAAACGTTATTTTGTTCCACTATGTACTGTCTAACACGTTGTTTCTGATGTTGAGGTGAAATGACAATAAAGCTCAACTTCAACTTCATATACAGTAGAAGAGAATGTTTAATTTTTTGCATTTCAAGACACATAGAATAAAGACCAGACAGTTGAATTAAGTGCATGAGCAGTGTGCAAAACTATTGTTGAAAAAACAGCATTAAATGATAATAATAGAAGACAAGTGAGAGTGTGTGCAAGTCCAGGGACCTCCATGCAGAAGGCAGAAATAAAAAATATGCTGAAATGAAGGATGCTGATTATGAGAAAGATGTTAACACTTCCATCCCTCACTCTCGCCAATGTGAGGAAGCGGTCAAGAAAGCAGGATGCTTGGCTCCATCTCCAGGTGTGTGGAGTTTAAACATGGACGTCATGTCTCCACGTGGCTTTTATATGATATTCCTAGCTAATTATGTCACAATTAATTTTTCCTGGGTTGTGCGAAAATACAAACCGAATATGCACACTAAAGTGTATATTAGTTTACATTGGGGTAATCCTCAGGCTGGAGGATGGATGTTGATATTGGAGTGCAAAATTAACACCAATGGAAGATGGACAAGAAAAAGCCCCATATATGTTCATCTGGTTAAATTCAGTATGATTCAGACAACAGGTTTTTCCAAAAATATGTTAATGTACAATTCTTATATATATATTTATGTACCTGCAAATGTATATGGGTGTTTGTGTGTGTACTGGGAGGGATTTCCCCCAGAAAGGTTTTTGCCCAAGGCACCAAGCAGGTAAGACGGCCCCTGCATTGCTCCTGTGTTTAAGCGCCTCAGTAGCCATGTGTTTTCATTTAAAAAATAATGTAATTGTGCACACACCATCCGAATCGACCCTAAAACTCCTTTAGTGTCTGTCTCCATCTTTATGTGGGGATCATCTCTGTAACGGTTCTCTATCGTAGGACTAACCCCACATGAGAAGAAAACCAAAAAAAGTGGCTGGGTTAATTGCGTTAACGTGTTTTTTAATTTTAGTGAATCGCAGCACATAATGTTGATTTTGACTGCTATTATTGCTACAGTAGGTGAGACGTCTGTAACTGGGTCTCTCTGACGTCTGAGAGCTCGAGGGGAACGGGGAACGGGGAACCTAGGACGTGGCTACAGGGTCCGCAGAAAAAAAATAAACTACATCCCCGTTCAGAGGACACAGCAGTTGTGATGGACACCCTGCGTGGGCACATTAGCAGACAACGAGGGCACCACTTTCTGACATCACAAGCCCTGCAGACTGTATGCATGTCTGTGTATCGTGGGGTACTGCAGGACAGGGGGTGAGAGACGTAGGCTGTAACATCGGGCCTGGAAATCACATGATGGTCTGTGACAGTCAGACCTCTATATACAGAAGCTGAGAATTAAAGTGTCATGCTGTCCTCTCCTCACAGAGTCCCGCCTCTCCTCTACACATGCGGGGATTATACACGGGTGTCAGAAGGACTTACGGTAATGATAGAGTTCGCTTCTAAGGGATGAGATGATTTAATAGCGTGGATCACTGGGAAGACTGTGACTTTGGAGTGAGAAGCAGATGGACAGAATAGGCTGAATATGAACTATAATTTCTATCCAGGTGCACTGTAGAATCCCATATGACCAAGCTGAGATCTTAAACAACAGGCAACAACCAGAGAAATGTGATCAGGTAATTGATGGCCTGGTGGTTTATGTGTTACAGGAATCGTGAAACCATTTCATTTACCTGTTTAAAATGTTTATTAATTCTGTTTGCCAAACAACAGCACTGCTGGGTGCATTTTAAATACATTTGAATATCCTTTCATCTTCAGATGGTTCATTAAAGGGGGCGCCGCAGATACCCCTGTAAAAAAACACTACAAAATAGTCACATTTACTGACCACATTTTACTGTACAGTTATTATACAGTTTTATTGGGATAAAATCATTCATTCATGAATGAAATAAAGTTACCTTTTGTAAATTTTAAAGGCATGCTCCTTTAATCCTGGAATAATCCTGGAATAATCCTAATGACTGAGGAGGTTGCAGCTACATTGCAGCTGTCCCAAGTACTGAAAAAAGAATGTCAAAATATGTCCGAAACAAGTTGAAATGGACCAACTCCACGTATATTATTTGGAAAACTTGGTTGTTCCTCTAATTCTGAGCAAAACAGCCTTTTCCTCTCTGGACTGTGTATTGCCTTTCATTCTCTAAATTAAAGGCTCCTTTTTACTGAGGATTCTGGCACGTGTTCGCTTCAGGTGTCTGGTGGGGAAAGGGGAAGGGGAGTGCTGCCACCTGCTGGTGAAGAAGGTCGGTGTCACTTCTGCTCGTGGAACCTTGAAGACATACAGGGTGCGGCAGAAAGAACTCCCGCATTTACAAAAATCACTGTGGGGTGAAGAGGGAAGAGGGGTGCATTATAAAGTTGTGCTCGGGTGAGCATCGAGTCTTTGTAGTGGGGGCTTTTATCAAAATCTGCCACGTTCGGTTTTACGTGCTAACGAAAGTGTTCCAGACCAGGAAACGACTTTGCCGTGGGTTCAAGGAGTAAGGGCGACAGGGTGTGCACTGAAGGGAAACCCAGAAACGTCATAACACCCGAAAACATCGCTGCAATGAGGGCTTCGATCGAGCTGCCTCCAGCGCATTCACGTCGGATTTCGGGGAGAACTGTGAGGCGAATTTTGCACACTGACCTTCATTTACACCCACACAAGGTTAGGATTGTTCACGAATTGTCACCAGCGGACAGGGGAAGACGCACGGATCGCTGTGATGGGATCCTCGCAGCTGCGCCCCCTACCGGCATTCTATGGAGTAGCGACGAGGCCCATTTCCACCTTCCTGGCACAGTGAACAAACTGCATTTTAGCTACTGGGTCGCTGAAACACTCGAGGACTCCATGAACAACCTCTTCACACCCCAAAGTGACCGTTTTTTGAAGAGGGTGGAGTCACAGTTACGGTGAATTCCAATCGACATGTTGGAGATCTCCAAACTGAAGTGGTTGTAGCCTAGGTGGTAGTAGCCTAGTGGGTAACACACTCGCCTATGAACCAGAAGACCCGGGTTCGAATCCCCCTTACTACCATTGTGTCCCTGAGCAAGACACTTAACCCTAAGTTGCTCCAGGGAGACTGTCCCTGTAACTACTGGTTGTAAGCTGGATAAGGGCGTCTGATAAATGCTGTAAATGTAAATGAAGAGTATGTTCCCAGGTAGAGTGGTCTTCTCACATGAGGCAGTTCCGTGGTCTGATTTGAGTCCCTGTGACTTTTTTTTGCTGGGGTGCCTCAAGGATGTGGTTTTCAAACATCGTCCTTGGTCCTTTGACCAACTAAAGGAGGCCATTCAAGAAGAAACTGAAGGAATTTCACCCGACATGGTAGTGATAGTGATGGAAAATGTCCAAGAACAGCTCCAAATGTGTGTCAGCCATCAAGGCCACCATTTCAGCAATATCATTTTTAAAACTTTATATTTGCCTGTCATGATCCGGTCCGGCAGGGGCCACTCCGGGTCCGGAGTTCGGACCGGAGATTCGTGTTAGTCTTGTGTAATGTTTCCTGATTGTTTCCTGTGTCTGATGTATAAAGCTGCCCTGTTCGTGTCTGTTCGCCGTCGTGTCATTGTTTGGTGATGTTCCCCTTGTCCTGTCTACCATGTATTAAACCCCCAATCGTGACGTCACAATCGTGACGTCATGTGTATGCGTCCTTCTTCTTCGCCACGTCCAGCCATCGTGACAAAAAAAACGTTTTTGGTGATACATCATATCTGGAAAGCTACTGAACACAGTGAAGAAACACTTTTGTTGACTGAGCACAATTTTGAAAACAGAACACCAAATTATCGTAACGCCCCAGACTTTTTTCTATAACAATATCAATCTTGTTTTCTTTTCATGTAATTCTTCTAATGTAAATGCTTTTACCTTATGTTTACTGTAAGTGTAATACTTTACTTTACTTTACTTAGCAGGCGCTTTTATCCAAAGTGACTTACAAGGAGAAGACACCAGCAATTCTCATTCGGTTTCTATAGATTGTGAGTTACAAAACTAACTGCCCTGATAAGGCCTAACTTGTCAGGAAAAGAACATGCTAGGGAATATATACAAAATATTAACAAAAATATAGTCATGAAGCACAGCTGTAATGGAAAATGATGTTTTGTATGCTTGCAGGATTTAATATAGGTGTAATGGGAAATTTCAGTTTTTCTGTGATTCTTCTATGTACGTGCAACAGTGTGTTTTGACTTAGTGTTTGCAGGAATCAGTTTGGGCTTCTGCTTTGGTAAAAACATGCTTATCAGGGTTTCTGCCCACAGAAGGAAGGTGGGGGTGAGATATAAATACATGTGTGTACCTTTGTCATTTTTTTCCTCAATAGTTGGGTCAATGCAATCTTTATTTTCCATGACCACTACACAAGACTACACAAGGCCTTATCAGGGCTCTTAGGTTTGTTAACTCAAAATCTATAGAAATCGAACGAGAATTGCTGGTGTCTTCCTCCTGTAAGTCGCTTTGGATAAAAGTGCCTGCAAAATAAAGTAAAGTAAAGTAAAGACCAATTCTGCAGGCTAATGAAAAAAATTCTTACCCTATATACAAGTTAATCAACATGGAAAACAAAACTAAAAATATTCTGGTTTTCTAACTACTGTAACATCAGCAAACGCTTGTGCAGGGAAATAAATTACTGTAAATATCTCTATTTCTACCTTTACTTTACTTTAGTTACTCGGCAGACGCTTTTATCCAAAGCGACTTACAAGGAGAAGACACCAGCAATTCTCATTCGGATTCCATAGTTTGTGAGTTACAAAACTAAGAGCCCTGATAAGGTCTAACTTGTCAAGAATAGAACATGCTAGGGAGTTGTTAGGTGCTAGATGAATATTTTGGGGTGTTTTTGTGTGTGTGTGTGTGCATGTGTTAGTGTTACACTCATTTGAAACACTTTTTAAACAAGTGAGTTTTCAAATGTTTCTTAAAGTTGGTGGTAGTCTTGTCTAGTCGATTGGAGCAGGGCAAGTAGTTCCACCAGCCAGGGACAACAAAGGAGAATATATTCGATTGGGATCGGAGACCCCCGTGAAGAGGGGAACTTTTAGTCTCATCTCGTTTGCAACCTCGTTCTTCTCTTCTATGGACTCCGCTTCTTAACTCTTTGTCTTCTTCTGACTCCTTGAGTTTTGAGGTCCTCATACCTGATTGGCGTGTTTAACATATTGCTTAGGTTTTTCAATTGCTCGAGCGCACATTTTCAAAGCTCTTCACCCAGTTAGCACAACACTACACATATGTTTGCCATATTGTACTCGCATGAAGAATTAATAGTTAACTCATTCTGGCTCAGACACACACTACTGTATTAATCCTAAAACATCAAAATATGTTCACCAAACACAACATTAGATCAGCTCAGTAATTCTTTATTTACTGAAACCACTACAGAACTGCAAAAAAAAAAAAAAAAAAAAAACGGGTAAAAAACAGATCAACGCAGCTTGAATGAGAGCAGCATGTAGATCATGCTGAGAAAAAAATCTAGGTTGGCTGAGTACGGTGGAAGATAAAGACGTGTACATTATGGATGATCATGAAACAAATCTCATACATTGTCCCAGATAAGAGCTGTACTGTAAGGATCTGAGGTAGTGGTGGTGGCCACATGTTGCCCTTTGAAAATTTTTTATAGTGCTTAAACCTGATTGGAGTGTCTATAAAGCCTGCAAAAAAAGCAATTTCTGAAACTTTGAGATGGACAAAGCTTCTCCGTTCCTGTCATCACGGCGACGGCTCAGGACATTTACATTTTCATTTAAAGCATATAGCAGACGCCCTTATCCAGAATGACTTACAACGTGCTTTCATGTTACGATCAATGAAGTGATCAGTTCTGGTTCATTAGGACCCCCGACTATGAATACAATCTTTTTATTCACTCTGTTAAAGTTTCTATACATAAGTCAGACAATAAGAAGGTTACAAGTTCATCAAAATATTCTCTAAAGAGGAAAGTCTTGAGCTGCCGTTTGTGCTCAGTGACTGAGCCGTTCTGTCCATTCCACCACCGAGGGGCCAAGACGGAGAAGAGTCTAGATGAGCGTCTTCCTTTTACCTTCAGAAATGGGGGGACCAGGCGAGCAGTACTGGAGGCTCGGAGTATACGAGGTGCAGTGTGAGGTGTAATAAGGGCTGTGAGGTAGGATGGTGCTACTCCATGTTTGGCTTTGTAGGCCAGCATCAGTATTTTAGACCAGCTAGAAGGGAGTTACAGTAGTCCAGTCTTGAGGTTACTAACGACTAAACCAGTATCTGGGTGGCCTGTGTTGACAGATAAGGATGGATTTGTCTGATATTGTAAAGAAGGAATCTACATGAGCAGGAATGATTGCTGATGTGAGTCGAGAAGGAGAGTTGGTTGTCTATTGTTACTCCAAGGTTGCGGGCTGTTGTAGAAGGAGAGAGCTGTGAGTTGTCCAGGAGTTGTATGGAATGCTTGTTTCAACCGAATCTGATACAAAATGCAAGCGATTCAATAAGAAATTAATTGAAGTGGTTAAGTAAGTGGTCCCGTAATCAGAAGGCTGCCGGTTCGAGCCGCCAAGGTGCCACTGAGGTGCCACTGAGTAAAGCACCGTCCCCACACACTGCACCCTGGGTGCCTGTCATGGCTGCTCACCAAAAGCAGAGGACACATTTCGTTTTGTCACCATGTGCTGTGCTGTTTCACAATGACAATCACTTCACTTTTTTATGAATAAAATAAAACTAATAAGACTAATAAAACTATAAATATCTCAGGAAAGGCTTTATTTTCTATTTTCTTTGTGCCTTACTTTAAGTTTTATTTCACTTGTGTGTTGGCAAATCTTAGGCATGTGTTGCTTATGTTTACATGTTCAGATTTGATGTGTATGGTCTGTGGTGTCGAAGGGTGTGGTCTGTGGTCATGAACTGCAACTGTCTGGATATTAACAGTTGATTTGCATTTATGAACCTCGAGCTCATGGTGTAGTTACTCATGGTGTAATTTCATTCATAAAAGACCCAGAGTCAAATTACATATTAAATTACACTGAACCCATCTACACCCAAATACATTCAACACTTGCAGAGTTTGCAAATCATTTTATTATATAAAATGGCTGACTGAATTGTCTGTTATAACACAAAACAAAATGGCTTCTTAACTTCATATCAGCTTTAAAAGAAGTCACTCAAATACTCCACTTTATAGTGAACATAATATTTGTCTGAATCTCTGCACACAGTGCGTTCTTTATCGAACGAGTCTTTGACTCGGACCCAGTTGATGAGTGAACTCGGTACCTTTATAAATAGAGTCGGTCGCGCTGTCCACGACGCAGCGGAGAAAGAGAAAGAACACTGAGGCACAAGCTACGCCTTCCTCTCCTGCTCCGTTCTCCACTAATCTACTCCCGACTTCCATTAGACTAGAGATGGGAGTAGCTGGGACTAAAGGACACACAAACCAATTAAACACACACATTACAACCCACAGACACATGATTTCATGATATATATAAGGGGCACTGGTGGCCTAGCGGTTAAGGAAGTGCCCCATAATCAGAAGGTTCCATGAGCTTCATCATGACAATTGTGTTGAATTCAGGTCCTAAAAGACAAGAGGAGCAAGAAATGAAAGTTACAAGTGCCAAAAATTAAATAGATAAATGCATTTGTAATTAAATAATAAGATGTGTCCTGCCTCATGAGAGGCTGGCGGCTGTGCTTAGGGATAATATAAATAGCTTTCAGAATGTATGGTCTCCCTTTTTAGATCACTTATCTCCAAATGTGAGAGAAATGGTTTTGTGTGTCAATTAGGGTTTTGCGATGGTTATATTTTTATATCTATATAAAAAAAAAAATTATAAAGAATGGTCTTGGTTTTTTCGTGTGTATATATGTGTGTTATAAATGACATGTTTCTATTATGGTATTATTTAAATTCTTTTTTGTGTATTCTTTTTGTTTATAGACTTGTTTTTATTGCTTAAGTTGTTTCTGTATTTTTGAAGTGAAATTCAAGTCACAATACCTTAAAGTGATTGTACATCTATCTGTAAATACTGAATAAACATGTCAAGGAAAAAAAAAAATATATAAAAAAATAAATAAATAATAAGATGTGTCATTCATTATTTACACATCAAAAACATCAATAACTTATTCAATATGACAGGAATAGTAAAAACTTGAAACAAAAGCATTATTAATGAATTAAATGTCAAATTTTTATATGATATGATTTTCCTATGATTTAATATGATTACTTCTATCAGTCAGTCTTGACTCATCAGAGTATATGGGCAGGACTAACGCTGATCGTTTGTCGTTTTCAACATAGCGTATGCACTCAGATTGCGGGGAAGTGGGATCTGCGCAATTTCCTCCGCTACTACTTTCTGGCTGCTAGTACTTGTCGTGGTGTTTCGTTTCATAATGTCTTCTTATGTTATATTCTTTGCTTACCGCTACATTGGTCCTGAACAAAACAGGTCTGTCATTAACATTTGTGAACAGATATTCAGCCTCCACACACTTACTGAACACACCACTTTTCCACCTTTTGTTTGGCTATTTTTGGGGATAATTGACACTAGTAGTAAGACGGGGCTTGTGGGTCATGACCTGCCAACACACCAGCAGAGAATTGTGGGATTTGTCAGCACATGCTGTCTACCGCAGGCCAGGTCTAGTAAATATTTTAAGTGATCTTGTGGGCCAAATGTAATTACAATATAGGGGAACACTTAATTGTCTTGGAATGGTCTAGCCAACGTCCAGGTTTCAATGCAATTAAGAATCTCTGGTGTGACTGTGGTGAGATTGTAAAAATAAAGGAGTTGGAGCAGTGGCAAGATCTGGCGAGTTGGCGTAGAGACTTATCAAAAGTAACTTGTAGCTGTAAGAGCCACAAAAGGTGACTCTACAAGGTACTGACTTTGGGGGGTGAACAGTTATGCCAGCTGGTTTTATGTTATTTAGTCCTACTTGTTTGCTTCACCATTACGTCCTGGTGTTTTTGTGTTTTTGTGCTGTGTGTGCTGTGTTGCAGGATGCCCTGGTGATGACTGCTAAAGTGATCCCTCCTGTTCCTGCCACCTCTAATTAAGGACACACCAGTATAAAAGGGGGCTCTGGTTAGTTTGTGTTTATTTTTCTCACTTTCTTTGTGCAAAACTTTGGGTTCAACTCCTGTTGTTCTAAATGTTCTATAAATACACATAATAACACACACACACACACACAAACACACACACCACAACATCCAGTACTGATATTAACACTCACTGTAGTGTCTCCAGTTTACAGTTTGGATGCTTCAGTGCTGTAGAGAGAAGTTTCACTCCTGAATCCTGCAGTTTATTGTCACTCAGGTCCAGTTCTCTCAGACTTGAGGAGTTTGATGTGAGAACTGAGGACAGAACTGAACAGCTGGTATCTGTGAGGGAACAACCACGCAGCCTGGGAGAAACATAATAATACATCTGATTATTATACACATACACACACAAGAACACACACACACACACAAACACACACACCACAACATCCAGTACTGATATTAACACTCACTGTAGTGTCTCCAGTTTACAGTTTGGATGCTCCAGTGCTGTAGAGAGAAGTTTCATTCCTGAATTCTGCAGTTTATTGTTACTCAGGTCCAGTTCTCTCAGACTTGAGGAGTTTGATGTGAGAACTGAGGACAGAACTGAACAGCTGGTATCTGTGAGGGAACAACGCTGCAGCCTGGGAGAAACATAATAATACATCTAAATATTGCACACATATACCTGTACACACACACACTTACGGATTAAACTGTGCAGAATTATGGTTAACAGTGCTGTTAGTGCTGTATGTAGTGTAGTGCTGTCTCTTTGTGTGTTCTGTGTTTATTTTTCTCACTTTCTTTGTGCAGAACTTTGGGTTCAACTGTTGTTCTAAATGTTCTATAAATAAACATAATAACACACACACACACACACACACACACACAGCACAACATCCAGTACTGATATCAACACTCACTGTAGTGTCTCCAGTTTACAGTTTGGATGCTCCAGTGCTGTAGAGAGAAGTTTTACTCCAGAATCCTGCAGATTATAATTGTAACTCAGGTCCAGTTTTCTCAGACTTGAGGAGTTTGATGTGAGAACTGAGGACAGAACTGAACAGCTGGTATCTGTGAGGGAACAAAGCTGCAGCCTGGGAGAAACATAATAATACATCTGATTATTACACATATACATGTACACACACACACACACACACACACTTACAAATTAAAACTTGTGGAATTATGGTTAACAGATACTAAAAACTGTGTTTAGTGCTGTCTCTGTGTGTTGTATTTGTGTTTCTTTTTCTCACTTTCTTTGTTCAGAAATTTGGGTTAAACTGTTGTTCTAAATGTTCTACAAATAAACATAATAACACACACACACAGCACAACATCCAGTACTGATATCAACACTCACTGTAGTGTCTCCAGTTTACAGTTTGGATGCTCCAGTGCTGTAGAGAGAAGTTTCACTCCTGAATTCTGCAGTTTATAATTATAACTCAGGTCCAGTTTTCTCAGACTTGAGGAGTTTGATGTGAGAACTGAGGACAGAACTGAACAGCTGGTATCTGTGAGGGAACAACCACACAGCCTGGGAGAAACATAATAATACATCTGATTATTACACACGTATACATGTACACACACAGCACACAGTGCACACACACTTGCAAAACGTTGGTTAACAGGTACTAAAATGTATGTGTGTGGTGCTGTATCATTGTGTGTTTTATTTTGTGTTTCTTTTTCTCACTTACTTTATGCAGAACTTTGGGTTCAACTGTTGTTCTAAATGTTCTATAAATAAACATAATAATGCACACACACACACACACACACACACACACACACACACACACACACACACACCACAACATCCAGTACTGATATTAACACTCACTGTAGTGTCTCCAGTTTACAGTTTGGATGCTCCAGTGCTGTAGAGAGAAGTTCCACTCCTGAATTCTGCAGATTATTGTAACTCAGGTCCAGTTCTCTCAGACTTGAGGAGTTTGATGTGAGAACTGAGGACAGAACTGAACAGCTGGTATCTGTGAGGGAACAACCACGCAGCCTGGGAGAAACATAATAATACATCTGATTATTATACACATATACATGTACACACACACACACTTAGGACTTAAACCTTGCAGAATTATGGTTAACGGATACTAAAATGTGTGTGTAGTTCTGTCTCTTTGTGTGTTTTATTTGTGTTTCATTTTCTCATTTTCTTTGTGCAGAACTATGGGTCCAACTGTTGTTCTAAATGTTCTATAAATAAACATAATAACACACACACACACACACACACACACACACACACACACACACACACACACACACACACACACACACACACACACACACACACCACAACATCCAGTACTGAGATCAACACTCACTGTAGTGTCTCCAGTTTACAGTTTGGATGCTCCAGTGCTGTAGAGAGAAGTTTCACTCCTGAATCCTGCAGTTTATTGTCACTCAGGTCCAGTTCTCTCAGACTTGAGGAGTTTGATGTGAGAACTGAGGACAGAACTGAACAGCTGGTATCTGTGAGGGAACAACCACACAGCCTGGGAGAAACATAATAATACATCTGATTATTATACACATATACATGTACACACACACACACACACACACACATTTACGGATTAACCCTGCAAAACGTTGGTCAACAGGTACTTAAGTGTTGTCTCCTTGTGTGTGTGTGTAATGTAGTGTGTGTAATGCGGTTTCATTGTGAGTGTGTAGTGTGTGTGTAATGCTGTCTCATTGTGTGTGTGTAGGGTGTGTGTAATGCTGTCTCATTGTGTGTGTGTAGTGTGTGTGTAATGCTGTCTCATTGTGTGTCTGTAGTGTGTGTGTAGTGCTGTATCATGTATGTTTTATTTTATGTTAAGGAAGCAGCCCCGTAATCAGAAGGTTCGAATCCCGAGACACCAAGGTGCCCCTGAAGGTGCCTCTGAGCAAAGCACCATCCCCACACACTGCTCCCCAGGCCCCTGTCATGGCTGCCCACTGCTCAGCAAGGGTGATGGTTAAAAGCAGAGGACACATTTCTTTGTGTCACCGTGTCCTGTGCTGTGTATCACAATGACAACTTCACTTCACTTAAAACATTCCTGTATTGATTCCAGTATTTAGGTGTCAGTCAGACCTCCTTCTCCCTCATACAGCTAGAACAAAACCCTGCAGCACGTCTGATAACAGCCACTAAAAAGTGTTTGTGTAGTGCAGTCTCATTGGGCCTCATTTATGAAACGTGAGTGTGACTGATTATTGCGTTAGTACAGACGTGCCTATGGCTACTATTGTTTTTACATATTTCATGTCATATTTATTCACAAGCACCTTTCATGTATTGTGTAGAGCAGTCAAAGAAAATGTACACATTCATGACAAATGAAATCATTGTTTAATTAACAATGAAAGAAACCGACTTAGATAAGAGCCACAAGACACACACAGAGACAAATGCATATCCACAAACACAAACATGCAAACACACACACATCACATAAACAAAAATTACAACATAAACAGCAAGTAATCTGCACTGCACGGTTCGTTGTTACACCTGATCGTAAAAGTGAATAAAATGTACATTTCACATTTCAGCCAGCACAACACAATTAAATCAGCAGAAATGTGACGGCAATTCTCCTTCTCCTGGACAATTGTATATAGCAGCCAGTAGGACACAATTATCTTAACATAATCTCCTCCAGTAATGCCGGAAAAACCCCGTATGTCTCTTTATTAAAAGGGCAATTAGGAGTCTTGTGCTGAAGGAAGCTGCCCTCATGACAAGATAAAAACTGCCAGTCAGCCAGGTGGCACTGAGGTGCCTTGAACAAGATACCATCCCTACACACTGCAGCCTGGGCAGGTCAATGGAAGGTCAATTAGCCAAAATTAGAAAAGTCATCAATATGTAAAATTAGGCAGGAAAAGGAGACCTTGCTAGTGGGAGAGATTTGGGCTGACTAACCACCATCGTAATATTTCATGTGTTTTAGAAAGTCAGGAACTCACCGAGCCTTTCTGCAGTTCCTCACTGCCATGATCAGTCTGTGACGACCTTCATTATCTGTCCTGTACTTCTGCAGGTCAAACTCCTCCAGCACATCCTCTGATACCAGAATCATGCAGGCCAGTACTGAGCAGCGGGCAGGAGAAAGTTCACCTGATCTCAAGTAGAGATCAGTCTCCTCACGCAGGGAAGCGTCTTTCATTCCAAACATCCCAAATAAGAAATTCCTGCCTGTTTCAGTGGAGACTGTAGTTCTGCTGTTTTCAGTATCTTTGTTCTTCTGACTCTCTGAGCTGCTCTCTGTTTGGGGCACTAGATCTTGTAGGAGTTTCTGGTTGGACTCCAGTGAGATTCCCAGAAGAAAATGCAGGAAAAGATCCAGATGTCTGTTCTCACTCTGTAAGTATTTATCTTCGGCAGCATTCAGCAAGTCATCTGGTGAGATTCTGTTCTGTTCTGTGAGAAAAGACTCCAGTGGTTCCATGTTCCTGCTCATATTGCAGTAAAACACATAGAACGCGGCTAGAAACTCCTGGATAATCTCATGAACAAAGCTGAAGACCTTTTTTTCCTGAAACACAGGCACTTCCTTAAAGATCCCAGAACACATCCCAGAATTCACTGGGGCATCAGTGATGTCTATACCACACTCAGTCAGGTCTTCTTCATAAAACCACAGATTCCTCTTCCCCAGCTGTGTAAAAGCCAGTTTAGACCATTTCAGAATGACGTCTTTATCTGACTGCAGGAGCTCCTGTCTGTTTGCTCCATTCCTCTCATCACAATTCTGCTGCTGATTCTTCTTGGTCTGGATGATCAGGAAGTGAATGAAGATCTCAGTCAGAGTTCTGGGGATTTCTGTACTGTCTTCTTGGAGCAGCATGACCTGAAGTACAGTGGCTGAAATCCAGCCGAAGATGGGTCTATAACACATGGTGTAGAGACTCCCTGATGTCTGAATGTGGGAGATTATCTTGTCGGCTTGAGTCTCATCACTGATTCTCTTCCTGAAGTTCTCCTCCTTCTCTGTGTCACTAAACCCTTGTATTTCTGTCCATCTGTGGATGTAGCTAGAAGGGATCTTCTGAGCTGCTGCTGGGCGTGAGGTTATCCAGATGAGAGCAAAAGGCAGCAGGTTCTTCTGAATGATGTTTGTTATCAGCGTCTCTACTGATGAGGTTTCTGCCGTATCACAAAGTTTCTTGTTGTCTTCAAACTGCAGCTGAAGTCTGTTTTCATCCAGACCATCGAAGATGAGAACAATCTTGTAATAATCCAACATCTTGAGATACCTTTTCAGGTCTTTGGTTGCAGGATGGTGGTGAAGCAGAAGTTGATAAAGACTGTACTGCTCATCTTTCATCAAATTCATTTCACTGAAAGGAAGGACAAACATGAAATCTACGTCTTTATCTGCTTTTCCTTCTGCCCAGTCGAGAACGACTTTCTGAACAGACACAGATTTTCCAATTCCAGACACACCCTTGGTCACCACAGTTCTGATCTTTTTCTCTCTTCCAGGTGAAGATTTAAAGATGTTGCTGCAGTTAATGACTTTGTCTTGTGTTCTTCTGCTGTGTGATGCTCCAATGTTTCCCTCATTCACCTCATCACCATCTCCCTCTGTGAAGTAGAGTTCTGTGTAAATTCTCTCAAGGGCGCTTTCTTTGTCTTTGACAATCTTCTGAAATTGTTTCTTCATATTGGCTTTATGGGTTGACATGACTGTCGTCTTGATTTTCTCCTCTGGTGGAATAAAATAAATACATTAATATTTTAAATCATAGTTTACATAAAGATACAACTTTGCTTTTTTCTGAAATTCAAGAAATAATGTTGACAATGTAATGTGATCAAGGAAAATAATTCCTGCACAATTAAACACCAAGAACCTATATAATAAAGAAGTCCTAATTAAACCTTGACCCACAACACCAGCACCCTTGATCTCCTACTGAATTGCTGCAGACCCTGGACCATGTGGCCAGACACACATGTACTGATCAGCAGTAACAATGGAGGAGAAGAGGTCCTATAATGTAAAGATAATGACCACTTCATGGGCTTCAGGGTAGGTGACTGACCACAGTCCCAGTGGAATATAAACACTCAGTACAAGGTCATGGAGGGGTTGTACTTATCTCAGGTAAGAAATACCTTTTCGTAAAAGAAATCCAATAACAGCCACAATAACAGGCAGAAGTAAAAAAACACAAAAGAGGTTCTTCCAGTGATGAGCACCTACAACATACAGAACAAGTTACACACATACTTTTAAACAAACAGCAACAACTTTTATACTAAATACAATAAACTTGTCTAAAAGCTGAACATGACCTTCTAGTTTAGCAGGAAACTTCAAGGATATTTTAAAATGCTGGTCTTTTCAGACATAATTCAGACACTTGTCTGGAACATCAAACCTCCTGCCACATGACAAAAAGACTTGTATAGCTCAGTATATAACATATTTGCCGTGTTGAAATTTTTCAATTTCCAATTTAACAATTTGCAACACTTTGTTAAGATCATACTTTACATCATGTTTTTAGTCCATATTTTGTGCTTGGGCTGAAACATTTATTTATGAGATCTAAATGTGATTTAATATTAAGAGTACAAACTTTTGTTGCTCATGACACTGTTAAATTTTATGTTAATAATGAAATGTGACCATGTAAATTTTGTATTAGCATTTATCACAAGTGTGTGTATTTTTCTTTCCAATCTTTCCATTTAAACCTAGAGTTAAACCTGACTATATTAAACTTCCCCTACAGGGTTCTGGTGTGTTACAGCAATTGTGCTTCTATTTACACTGTCTAATGGTGTCAGAAAAACCAGCTTAACATGATAAATGCATTGATTTCCAGTAAAAGTACATTAAGCAACATTTGTGTTGACTGTTGCTGAACACTTTAACAATATTAACCCTCCTCCACTGATATATCCACACTGATGTTATTCCAGCATGGACAGGAACATGGTGAACAACAGGATGTCCCAGAAAATAAACAACCAGAAGAATGAATAAACTCTGCAGTAGATCATTTTTGAGGAGGACTCTGTACTCAGTACTTACGAGGGACATGAATCTGCTCTTCTTTTGTATGTTTGTGGGATGAAACTCTGCAGGTTAAACTGATGTTGTTGTGAGTGTCTCCTTCCTCGACTGTCACCCGGCGTTTGACACTGAAGTCCTCAGTGACCCTGTGTGACTCTGTAGGTTCAGCAGGAAGAATCTTCCCTTCACTGTCCAGCCACTCGACTTCAGGCGCTGGATTCCAGCCTGTAGATTCACACACTAGACTGACCCGTCCATCCCCGTGTCCCTCTGCAGAGATAACTGGTTTTGTTCCTACAACTAGAGAAATTAGGAAAACAACTCAGGTTTACAGACAGATTCAGTTCACATGAAGTTCACATTTATCAATAATGTGTTTATAACATTATAAATAGTCTCACCTACAACCTGAACAGAGACAACACCATTCCCAGTGTCAGAAACAACAAAACATCTGTATTTCTGTCCATCCGAGATCTGAACACTTGAGAGTTTTAATGAAGCATTTCCTCTCTTCAGTTCCTCTCTGAACAGTGTGGTCCTCTGTTTATAAGCTGGAATCTGTTGCCGAAGATTATCAACACCATAATAATAAAGATGCACCACATCATCCGAGTCAGCGAGTGACCACTCCACACTCATGTCCACAGCACTGATGTTGGGTTTGAGGGAACAGGGCAGGATCAGGTCTTCACCAACTACAGCAACAACAGGCCCAGCTGGACCAACAACCTGAAACTTATCTTAAGGAATCAAACACAAAATGGAATTATGCCAAATTTCAGCTAAATGTTAACAGTTTTGTCAGACACTAATTTTAAATTAAAGTCATGTGGGACACTTGACACACTCCTGCCCACACAGAGGGATGTGATTAATAATTTTGGATGTCTGTTGATGCAGCCTCTTTGTTGTCTTATTAACAAATGCCATGTACATGTCAGTGAGGTCAGTCACAGTCAGAAAGTTGGACTTCCAACATCTTTCATTTGGAATTGATCGACTGGTCTATATAAAAGACCATGGAAAGATATGTGCTGTACCTGCTTTGGACACCGTGGTCCACTGAAGAATCAGAAGAATAAGACAGAGCTTCATCATTGAGGTGAACTCAACTTTTTTCTTACTGATGCACCTGTTGGATGAATGAAAATGATCAGAAATGATCAGAAGTATTATGAAGTGAGTGTACTGCACACAGTGCACACAGTGAAATGTGTCTTCTGCTTTTAACCATCACCCTTGGTGAGCAGTGGGCAGCCATGACAGGCGCCCGGGGAGCAGTGTGTGGGGATGGTGCTTTGATCAGTGGCACCTTGGCCGATCAGGATGCTAACCGGTAACCTTCTGATTACGGGGCCACTTCCTTAACCACTAGGCCACCACTGCCCCAGTGACAAAGATATCCACAATAATTAAATAAATGCACAAATTTAACCAATTCAGTCACTGCGGGTACTGATCTTCAACATTCCAATACTGACTAGTAAACTTAATGTAGGAAGCCTAGACAACACATTTTACACATTTACACATTTATTTTTTATCTGTAGTCTTTGGTCCTGCAGCAATATGTAAACTTTCTACTTGTGGAACTAATAAAAGATCATCTTATCTTTTCTTATATCCCCTTAATGCTCTGCTAGGTGCCTTGGTTCTGCCCCAACATTTAAATAATTTTAATTCTAAAGTGAAAGTGAAACTATGTTGAAGACATAGTAACACTGCTGTGATCCTTTCAACAATAAGTTTACTTACAAAAATATAAAAAATCTCTTGAAAACACTTTTGTCTCTGACACTAACGACTGTTAGTGAAGACTTCATTGATTATTATTATTTACACCATTGAACATTCTGCAACTGAATTTCAGAATACATGATGCAAAGTGTTTTTTTTTTATTTTATACTTCTAATTCAGTAATTTTCTCGTCAACTCCATTTTAGTACCTTAATTTGTTTTCTTTTTTTTTTCAATAATCGATCTTTAACAGATGCCTTTTTCAGCCCAGCCACCAGCCCAAAATGAAGTCTCCGCCCTCTCAGCCACAGGTCTGGCGATTTAGAAAGTAACTGAATAAATTATAAATACGCGTTTGCGGTGTGTAAAATCTACCTTTACTCCTCAACCACTTCCTTGGCCAGCGCGTTACAGGGTACAGCAGAAGACAGAACTTACCGTGTGCGCCATTAAGACGAGGACCAGCCTGAAAGTTCACCACATTCCAGGTGTTCTCGGAAATCCAGTTTCCCCACATTTCTGCCAGTTTGAAATGAATCCGCTAGGTGGCGGTGTTTCACGCATTTCAATCCGAGGTTTCAAGCCTTTTTTTATATTAATATATTCCATTCAGAAAGAACGATTCTACTTTTTTATTGTTTATATATATATATCATTTTGTATTGTACCAGATTTACAATTAATGAAAATAAAATGAACAACTATGTTGAGAAATGCTGGTCTCGCCAACATATGAAACGATTGAAGAATTTGCTTCTATGACACAATAACATTATTCTGCTCGGTTTCGGACACACTGACAACAACGTAGAACCGTAATACATATTTTTTAAATAATTTTGGGTGTACAAAAAATGCCGGTGGTAGTACAGAATAAAAACAGAATACAGAATTATTGTAAGAATAAAATACTAAACGTTGTGCCTATTTTGAGGGTTAATAGCTTTATAGTATTGGCTCAGAAGGATATGTAAAGAAATTACACAATACATTTTTCACAGAAATGGAGAATTCAGATTTATTATGTTTGAGAAATTAAATTAAAAGTCATAAAAGTACAGAAGTGGTGTCAAGGCCAGAATAATTGGGGTGGTAGTAGCCTAGTGGGTAACACACTCGCCTGTGAACCAGAAGACCTCGGTTCAAATCCTACTTACTACCATCGTGTCCCTGAGCAAGACACTTAACCCTAAGTTGCTCCTGGGGGGGACTGTCCCTGTAACTACTGATTGTAAGTCGCTCTGGATAAGGGCGTCTGATAAATGCTGTAAATGTAATGAAATTGGTGTTGACCTCAATAGTTGGGTTATTGGAATCATTATTTTCCATGACCACTACACAAGACCAATTCTGCAGGCTAATGAAAAAAAATTCTCACCCTATATACAAGTTAATCAACATGGAAGACAAAACTAAAAATATTCTGGTTTTCTAACTACTGTAACATCAGCAAACGCTTGTGCAGGGAAATAAATTACTGTAAATATCTCTATTTCTACCTTTACTTTACTTTAGTTACTTGGCAGATGCTTTAATCCAAAGTGACTTACAAGGAGAAGACACCAGCAATTCTCATTCGGTTTCCATAGATTGTGAGTTACAAAACTAAGAGCCCTGATAAGGTCTAACTTGTCAAGAATAGAACATGCTAAGGAGTTGTTAGGTTCTAGATGAATATTTTGGGGTGTTTTTGTGAGTGTGTGTGCATGTGTTAGTGTTACACTCATTTGAAACACATTTTAAACAAGTGAGTATTCAAATGTTTCTTAAAGTTGGTGGTAGTCTCGTCTAGTCGAATGGAGCAGGGCAAGTCATTCCACCAGCCAGGGACAACAAAGAAGAATATATTCGATTGGGATCGGAGACCCCCGTGAAGAGGGGAATTTTTAGTCTCATTTCGTTTGCAACTTCCTTCTTCTCCTCTATGGACTCCGCTTCTTAACTCTTTGTCTTCTTCGGAATCCTTGAGTTTTGTTGAGGCCAGGTGAACCTTTTTTGTGGTCCTCATACCTGATTGGCGTGTTTTCAACGTTTAAAAAATTGCTTAGGTTTTTCAATTGCTCGAGTGCACATTTTCAAAGCTCTTCACCCAGTTAGCACAACACTACACATATGTTTGCCATATTGTACTCGCATGAAGAATTAATAGTTAACTCATTCTGGCTCAGACACACACTACTGTTTTAATCCTAAAACACTATCATTTCCTAATGAATAAAAAAGCTTCTCCATTCCTGTCATTGCGGCGACGGCTCGGGACATTTACATTTTCATTTAAAGCATATAGCAGACACCCTTATCCAGAGCAACTTAGAACGTGCTTTCATGTTACGATCAATGAAGTGATCAGTTCTGGTTCATTAGGACCCCTGACCATAAATACAATCTTTTTATTCACTCTGTTGTAGATTCTATACATAAGTCAGACAATAAGAAGGTTACAAGTTCATCTAAATATTCTCTAAAGAGGAAAGTCTTGAGCTGTCGTTTGAAGGTGCTCAGTGACTGAGCTGTTCTGACCTCGAGGGGAAGTTCATTCCACCACCGAGGGGCCAAGACGGAGAAGAGTCTAGATGAATGTTTTCCTTTTATCTTGGATGGAGGGACCAGGCGAGCAGTACTGGAGGCTCGGAGTATACAATGTGCAGTGCGAGGTGTAATAAGGGCTGTGAGGTAGGATGGTGCTACTCCATGTTTTGCTTTGTAGGCCAGCATCAGTATTTTAGACCAGCTAGAAGGGAGTTACAGTAGTCCAGTCTTGAGGTTACTAAGGACTAAACCAGTATCTGGGTGGCCTGTGTTGACAGATAAGGACGGGTTTGTCTGATATTGTAGAGAAGGAATCTACATGAGCAGGAAAGATTGATGATGTGAGTCGAGAAGGAGAGTTGGTTGTCTATTGTTACTCCAAGGTTGCGGGCTTTTGTAGAAGGAGAGAGCTGTGAGTTGTCCAGGAGTTGTATGGAATGCTTGTTTCAACCAAATCTGATACAAAATGCAAGTGATTCGATAAGAAATTAATGATTTAATATTTTTGGGCCAGTGGTGGCCTAGTGGTTAAGTAAGTGGCCCCGTAATAATAAGGCTGCCGGTTTGAATCCCGAGCTGCCAAGGTGCTACTGAGTAAAGCACCGTCCCCACACACTGCTCCCCGGGTGCCTGTCATGGCTGCTCACCAAAAGCAGAGGACACATTTTGTTTTGTCAACGTGTGCTGTGCTGTTTCACAATGACAATCACTTCACTTTTTTATGAAAAAATAAAACTAAAAAAACTGTATTCTTTTTTGTGCTCCCCATAAATATCTCAGGAAAGGCTTTACTTTCTATTTTCATTGTGCCTTACTTTAAGTTTTATTTCACTTGTGTGTTGGCAAATCTTAGGCATGTGTTGCTTATGTTTACATGTTCAGATTTGATGTGTGTGGTCTGTGCTGTTGATGGATGAGGTCTGTGGTGTCGAAAGGTGAGGTCTGTGGTGTTGAAGGGTGTGGTCTGTGGTATTGAAGGGTGTGGTCTCTGGTGTTGAAGGGTGTGGTCTGTGGTGTCGAAGGGTGTGGTCTGTGGTGTCGAAAGGTGTGGTGTGTGGTGTCGAAGGGTGTGGTCTGTGGTGTCGAAGGAAGTGGTCTGTGGTGGAGAAGGGTGTGGTCTGTGGTGATAAAGGGTGTGGTCTGTGGTGTTGAAAGGTGTGGTGTCGAAGGGTGTGGTCTGTGGTATTGAAGGGTGTGGTCTGTGGTGTTGAAGGGTGTGGTCTGTGGTGTCGAAGGGTGTGGTCTGTGGTGTCGAAAGGTGTGGTCTGTGGTGTCGAAGGGTGTGGTCTGTGGTGTCGAAGGAAGTGGTCTGTGGTGGAGAAGGGTGTGGTCTGTGGTGATAAAGGGTGTGGTCTGTGGTGTAGAAAGGTGTGGTGTGTGGTGTCGAAGGGTGTGGTCTGTGGTGTTGATGGGTGTGGTCATGAACTGACAGTCTGCAACTGTGTGGAAATTTATGGTTGATTTGCATTTATGAACCTCAAGGTTTTACTCATGGTGTAATTTCATTCATAAAAGACCCAGAGTCAAATTACATATTAAATTACACTGAATCCATCTACACCCAAATACATTCAACACTTGCAGAGTTTGCAAATATTTTTTAATATATAAAATGGCTGACTGAATTGTCTGTTATAACACAAAACAAAATGGGTTCTTAACTTCATATCAGCTTTAAAAGAAGTCACTCAAATACTCCACTTTATAGTGAACATAATATTTGTCTGAATCTCTGCACCCAGTGCGTTCTTTATCGAACGAGTCTTTGACTCGGACCCAGTTGATGAGTGAACTCGGTACCTTTATAAATAGAGTCGGTCGCGCTGTCCGCGACGCAGCGGAGAAAGAGAAAGAACACTGAGGCACAAGCTACGCCTTCCTCTCCTGCTCCGTTCTCCACTAATCTACTCCCGACTTCCATTAGACTAGAGATGGGAGTAGATGGGGCTAAAGGAGAGATCCTGACGCTCTCTCCAGACGCCCAAATCACGTGACCACGGCTGCGGAAGGCCTGCCTGCGTTTATCTTCTGTCCCGACAGGTGGCGCACATGAAGCAGAGACGTTCTGTTTGTCCGGGATGAACGTCTGTCTCAAAATGCAAAAAGACAAGACAGCAAATGTTATACCTTTTTTGTAATTTTGTAATTCGTCATAATTAATATATTTCCGCTTTTACACATATTAAAAACCCCTTTTTTAAGTTTATCTGCATGAGTGACTAATAAATCAGACATCACTAATCATTTATTAATTATAAGTTTAGAATTCGTCAACGCTTGCCTGAGTCGTGCAGGATCCCAGCGGTTATGGAATTGTGCTGTGGTGGCCGCAGGTTCGACTCCACTACCAGCCAGGTGACGCCCGTGATACAGATATCGTCCCATCACACCGCTCCCCGGGGCGACTTCGCAGCAGCCCTCTGCTTCTACACTGAGGGCTTACATTTACTCTGGGCTGTGGAGTATTTACACTGACGAAAATAATGACTTTCTCATTCAAAACCAATCAAAATGTGAGCAAATTAAAACTGGCCAGTAGGTGTCGCTACAGGACCGTCTCGAAGCCAAGAGTCGCTTCGCCCATCATTGCTGTAAATAAGCGAGCAATGAATTCATATCTCAGTTTCATTCTCCATCTTTCCCGTCTCCTTATTTACAGGTAACACTTGATACTATTTCTACACATTTTACCCTTAACAAGTGACTTAACAAGCTTTCAGTGGCTGTGTTGGGCCAGACAGGTAAGACTTAATAATATTTCTACACATCCTGTTTTACCCTTAAAAAGTGAGTTTTCCGTGGCCCAAATTTTAAAACCCTATTTATATTACACTGAGTTGTCCATATTAATAAACCTCTGTGCATATGGGCAAAGATCTCAGGTCAATTGTACAGTGAACAGTGTTGAGCCAGACAGGTAAGACTTGATACTATTTATACACGTCCTATTTTTACCTTAAACAACTGAGATTTCAGTGGCCCAAAGCTCATAAAGCCTATTTATATTACCTGGAAATGTCAATATTCATCACAAAACCTATGTGCATATGTAGTTCCCTGGTGATTTTTACGATAAACACGGTGCGGACTGACGGGCGAAGGAAGCGCAGAGGCAGGACATGCTGGGAAGGGGTTTTATTACAAATAAACAATAAATAAATACAAATAAACCATGGTGCGGTGGCCGAAAAGGGAAACAAAGGGGAACAACATAAACAAACCTGCAGGCATGTGGCAATTGCCAGAACTCAAAATCCAAACACATACACGGTTGCCAAGTCAAGTTCACGAAAATGCCGGAGCTTCTGAAGGGGCGGAAATCTCTGGCTTTTATGCACTGTCAGGATTGGGTACAGGTGATGAGCCCAGCTGCAGTCAATCCTGACAGAGCCCCCCCTCCAAGGGCTACATCCATCAGTGGAGGCGGCGGGGCGGACGGCGGCAACCACAGGGCTCCTACCCTGCTGTATCCTCCCCTTGGAGGACCCGGTCCCTCAGGCTGGCTCCCTGGCGTTGTCAGGCATGGCGGCCCAGTCCCTCGGACTGGCTCCCCGGCGTGGTCAGGCGTGGCGGCCCCGGTCCCTCGGGCTGGGCCCCCCTTGGCGTGGTCAGACGTGGAGGTCCCGGTCCCTCGGGTTGGCTCCCCGGCGTGGTCCCCTGTCTCTGCACGTCCCCTCTGACGTGTCTTGCGTCTTTCCCTGCATCGCGCAGGGAGGTGGTCCCAGAGCCTCCCTCTCGCTGCATGTCCCTGCTGGCAAGGTGGGGGCATTGCCTGAGTATCCAGTTAGCCCCTTATGCGTCCGTTGGGACAAGCAGGCCCTCTTCCTGCCTGTCCCAGGTGGGTCCTCATGCCTACCAGGGGGCTCTATGGCGTCCTCCGTACCGGCTACCAGACAATCCAGCTCTGTCGCTTCCCCACCTACCCTCCCCTCAGGAGGAGCCCCCAACCCAAACTGCACCCCCCAAAAAAATTATTTGGGGGAGCACCCCTCCCGGCTGGACTTAGGGGTACCTTGGGGCTTGTCCACCTCGCCTTGGACCAGTGCAGTCAGGTTAGGAACTTCCTCCCTTGGGTACGGCTCCGCTGCTGGGTCGCCATCTGGTGGACAGAGGGGAAGTGGGGCCGACATACGGACACAACTGCTACGCACACACACACAGACAGAGACAAACAGAAGAGAGGGTCATCTGGCTCCCTCTCTGGGCTCTCCGGGACCTCCTCAGGGGGCACCGCCAGGATCTCGGGAGGTGCAACCTTTTCGTCGTCCGCCAGTGCTGGGTCTTCTTGCCCCGGATCCTGACTGGCGCTGGACGTGGTGGAGGGGCAGAGTTCGATCCCTGGCTCAGGCTCTGGCCGATCAAACTCCGCCCTCAGTCTCTGCAGGAAATCCCAAAAACTCCAGTCGATCTCTCCCTGCTGCCAGAGGGCTGTGCTCCAGCCCCATGCTGACCCAGTCAGACACGCAAGGATGGTGGTGATCTCATCCGTGTCTGCTGCCCCACTGAAGGGTCCCGGGGCCATTGGGCTGGGCTCGTTGGTGGAGATGGTGGTGGCCGTGTGGCGTGGAGGGTGGTGGATGTCTTCTCCAGCATGCGGGGGCACTGGTGATGTGCTGTCGTTCAGCTGGGGAACGTCCAGGCAGAGGGAAGGTGGGTCGGCGACTGGAGCTGGGAAGGCGTCTTCCCTGCAAGGCAGTTCTGGCAATCTTCACGGACGTCGTGACAATCTCGGACGCACGCACTAGGTGGAGCCATCCCTGGCCCCAACCGGCAAACGAATGTCCACGTCATTGTTGCTTTCGTCATCCGTGTCCTCCCACTGGTGCCTTAGAGGGTCGTCCACCCTGCTGGCATTCTGGACCCACGGTGCGATCAACTCCCATGGGCAGTACTCTGGCCATTCAGGCTGGAGTCTGCCCACCTCCTCGCTGGAGGGACCCCGCCGTTGTCGCTTCTCACCCTCCTGGAAGTGACGTGGGTCCCCACGGACGTTGCGACGATCGTGGACTGGCGCGATGGGCGGAGCCCAACTCGCGTCTCCAGGGCTTTCGTCATTGTTGTCCGTGTCATCCCAGTCCACAGGGAGCCTTGCCTGCAGAGCGCAGAGTTCGTGGCTCGACATGGCAAAGATCGTGGGGGTCGCATCCTCTGCGCTCACTGCCCACGCCACTTCCTCGCTGCTGCCGACGCCATTGTCTTTGCTCCGCCCACTCAGCCTCCGACGTTGCCGTTTCCGGGTTTTGGGGATTCTCCCGTGGGTGATGTCATCACGCGGTGCCGCGAGCCATGGCTCATCCCGGAGAAACCGCTCCACTAGAACGGGTGGCGCATCTCCCCCCTGGTGTCTGCGTTCGTTGCGCCGGGTTGCATCCTTCGCCGCGTTTCCTCTCCTCTGCCTTTTTCCTCTGCGCTTTTGTTGGGAGCTCCGGCATTCTGTCACAACTACGGACTGACGGGGGACGGAAGCGCAGAGGCAGGACATGCTGGGAAGGGGTTTTATTACAAATAAATACAAATAAACAATGGTGCAGTGGCCGAAAAGGGAAATAAAGGGGAACAACATAAACAAACCTGCAGGCATGTGGCGATTGCCAGAACTCAAAATCCAAACACATACACGGTTCACGAAAATGCCGGAGCTTCCGGGCCGGAAATCTTCCGTGTACAGGTGATGAGCCCAGCTGCAGTCAATCCTGACATTGGGACAGGCAGGTAACAAGTGGTACTATGTCTAATAGTTTTGAGTGGATGGATTTTGAGTGGATAGATAGATATACAGCTTTATTTTAATTTCTGAAATAGATTTGTTGACTTTATGTCTCAGTGAACTATACGGGTGGTATATTATACGTTATATGGGTATTGCAGCATTTAAGGTGGAACTGACAATTCGAATAAGGAACTGTGAATGGATGGGTTCTCCACTGGGGTTCATGTATGAAAATTTGATAAAACCACATTTAGTTCCAACATAGCATGATTGGCTGTGAGTCATGATATTGTGGTTGACACATCTCTTTAAATATTATTCCACCATCTGACAGTACAGAGTCTACCACTGTATACACCATATATAGTTAAGGATATACCTGATATAGACAGTTAGGGTCACAAATTTTTCAAAAACTAAATAAATAACATTTTAAAGCCGGTGGTGACACAGTGGTCACTTTGGGGTACTCTGGATGTATATGCCAGACAGTTTTCTGATGTCGATGATGTCTGCCCTTTTCCAAATTGTCTGCCCTTTTCATCCCTATTGTTGCTTTAATAATAAAAATATTATAAAAATATTTTAATAATAATAACCCTATATGTGTAGTCTTTGTCAGGTCATTGTCTGTCTGTGTTGATGCATGTAGTCCTGTATGCTGTGCCTTTGTTTTATATTCATTCCCCTTGTCCATGTCGAGTCATGCCATGCCATTCACCGTCGCATTTTCTACTCTATGGTCAAGGATTGTTCTGTTTGGGCCTTTGTGTGTGTGCAGGCATTTGCCTTAATGCACTTAGTTCTCTTTCAAACATTCGCTCGGTATCTCACTATGGGAACGCCCTCAGCGTGACCTATCGCGGAAGCACCAATGACACCACGTCCGTCGCAGACGGACCAATGGCAGCAGCACCCCGGGAGGCACGCCTCCCTCTATCAGGTGCCGCCGCCCACCGGAACGGCCTTCTCGCACTCTTCCCAGTGAAGACCTGCGGTCTTTCCTCAGTGCCCGGATTGTGGCTGCCCCCTGCTTACAGTTCACAGGCGAACCGTCAAGGACCTCGCCGCCGAACGCAGGTCTGCAGTCACCCTCCACGTGGTACCGAGAGGTCTTCCTTTCTCTTAGTTTCTGTGGAGGAACAGTGGGCTCCCCCCCCCCCGCTCCGAATACCGCCTAACGCGTCAAGGCGAGGGGTAGGAAAGCAGAAATAAAGCGAAAGGACTCAATTCGACGCTAACGCGTTGTGGCGAGTGTCCCCGGCCATTTGGAGCTCTCACCAGGTTCTAATGGCCAGCCCCTCTCCCGCCGGGTCCTCCGGGACAAAGGGCGTCGTGTCCCGCTATTGCCCCGCTGCCTGTGGTTTCAGTATCTCAGGCAAGGACCCGCACCCCATGTGCATCACGTGCATGGGGGTGAAGCACGCTCGGGCGTCGCTTGCGGACCCGGATGGCTGCGCTCACTGCAAAGCCATGTCGGTGAAAACTCTGGAGAGGAGGCTACGTATCGCCGCGTCCACAGGCGCCGACACGTGTCTGCTGCCTAAAACCGCGGCGGAGGGCGCCTCATAGCCCCCTCCACCCCGCGCCTCCACGAGTTGGGCAGACATAATGGACGCCGAGTCCCCTATGCTGCCCCCGCTGTTCGACGAGCACGTGTTCGCGGACAGGGAGGAGGCGGACGTCGAGGAGGAGGATGACGATCAGCTCCTCCGAGACGAGCCAGAGGAGGACGACGAGGATGCCATTCTCCCGGATGCGCAGCCCTCTAGACCTCCCAGCGCTCAGGGCAGCGAGCCCTCCACGGGGGACTTCGGTTTGGTCGAGGTGTGTAAAAGAGCCGCGGCCAAGCTGGGCATTGCATGGCCAGCCCCCCGTGGTGACCTCGGGGTTGAGAGGGACTTTTTCGACGGGAAAAGACTCCCTTCTCGTCCGCCCGCATTCAGCCAATCGCTTCCCGCGGTGCCTGCGTGTGTGACCGAGGTCAGACGGTCCTGGGATAAACCCTCTTCTAACCGCGTTCCCGTCAAGGGCTACTCGGGTTTGGATATTGGCGACATGGAGGAGCTGGGGCTCTCCAGCCCCCCCACGGTCGAGGCTTCGGTGGCTCATCACCTCCACCCGACCAGGAGGGCTTCATTTTCGTCAACAGGACCGTCGCTCCCAGGTAAAATGGATCGCTTTACCGCGTCCATTTATCAGAAGATTTTTAAATCTTCCGCGCTTTCCGCCAGGGCGCTAAACGTGACCTCGCTCCTGACTGCGTACCAAGCCGAACTGCTCGAGGAGCTGGGAAAGCAGCTGGACTCTGGCAACCCCGATCCAGCGACCTGGGTGGAGATCTGCATGATCTCGGACCTGAATCTGCGCACTTCACGCGGCGCGATTCAGAGTTGTGGCCGTACAATGGGTCTCGCCGTCGCGGGTGAGCGCTCGTTGTGGTTAAACTTATCCAGTCTCACCGACCGGGAGAAGGTTGAATTTCTCGACGCGCCGGTGGACTGTAAGAACCTTTTCGGCCCAACAGTCGAGGCAATGCGGCAGAGGTGCGATCTCCAGAAGAAAGGAGAAGCCTTCGACTTCTGTCTGCCTCGCAAGCCGGCGCACCGTGCTTCCTCTTACGCCCTCCCCTCAGCTCGTTCGGTCGAGCTTGAGAGTGGAGCGGGTAAGGCGGGTTTGTCCCTGTTCATTTTCCCCTTGCCGTTCTCAGGGTTCCTTAAAAATGGCGCTGCCGCATCCACGCCTATGGCTGCGAGCGCAGGCGCACGGACGAAAACGAAACTTAAGCGGAGAGCGTCATGCCTCTGCGCCTCCACCAGATGGTGCTCACGCGCCGCTGGTGGGGCAGATGAACCCCCTTGCGCGCCGTTTCGACAGCTGGCGCGCATGCGCAGTTCACCCCTGGGTCCTGGCGACGGTAGGGAAAGGTTACAGGCTGCAGTTTGCGGCACGTCCCCCCGCGTTCATCGGGGTGGTTTCGTCACTGGCAACTGGGGATGCCGCTCAGGTTTTGGAGGCGGAAATAACCTCCCTTCTGAGCAAACGGGCAATAAGGCCCGTCCCCATGGAGGAAATACAGCGGGGTTTTTATTCTCGCTATTTCCTGGTTCCAAAACGGGACGGGGGGCTCCGCCCTATTCTGGACCTGCGTGTTCTCAACAAACACCTCAGGCGGTTCAGATTCAGAATGCTCACTCACAAGGGCCTATTTCGCTCGGTTCGTCCCGGCGACTGGTTCACTACAGTGGACCTGCAGGACGCGTATTTTCACATCGGAATCTATCCTGCCCACAGGCGGTATCTCCGGTTCTGTTTCCACGGTGTGGCTTACGAGTTTCTCACGGTTCCGTTCGGCCTGAGCCTCGCGCCCCGTGTGTTCAGCAAATGCATAGAAGCAGCTCTGTCCCCGCTCAGATCCTCGGGCGTCAGGGTTCTGGCTTATCTGGACGATTATCTGCTCTGCGCCTGCTGGGGCTCATGGCTTCTACTGTGGCAGTGGTTCCGCTGGGACTGTTGAACATGAGGGAATTTCAGCGCTGGGTGTCAGCGCTGCGTCTCTGTCCCCGTCGGCACCTCGGCCGTTCTGTCACGGTCTCGGAGGACTGCCTCACGGCTCTCCACTGGTATTTGTCCGGCGCGCCACTGGGTGTTGTGTCCGTAAGGGAGACGGTGACCACGGACGCCTCCCTCACGGGCTGGGGCGCCGTGTTCGAAGGCTGGACGGTCAACGGGCTCTGGCCATCACGGCTTCGGGACGCCCATATAAACTACCTGGAGCTGTTGGCGGTTTTTCACGCTGTGGTGCATTTTCTCCCCCACCTGCGGGGCTGTCATGTTCTTATCAGGACGGACAATACAACCGCGGTGGCATATGTCAACCGGCAGGGCGGGACGCGCTCACGCCGTCTGCACGGTCTGGCGCGGAGATTACTTCTTTGGAGTTACGCGCACCTCGCGTCACTGCGTGCGACGCATGTGCCGGGTTTGGTGAATTCGGGGGCGGACCTCCTCTCCAGGGGGAACCCCCTGTACGGCGAGTGGAGGCTCCACCCTCAGGTGGTTACTCAGATCTGGGAGAGGTTCGGCAGGGCTGCCGTAGATCTCTTCGCCTCGCGCGGAGACGCGCAGTGTCCCCTGTTCTTCTCTCTGAAAGACAGCGACGCGCCGTTGGGGGTGGACGCGCTGGCGCACCCGTGGCCGGACGCGCTGATGTACGCGTTCCCACCCCTGAGCCTGATTTGCCCCACACTCTCGCGAGTGAGAGAGGGCGGTCTGACTCTCCTGCTGGTGGCCCCCCGCTGGCCTGGGAGGCCGTGGCTGGCGGAGATATTTCAGCTTCTGTGGGACGAGCCCTGGCAGCTCCCGCCGTGCAGGGACCTTCTGTCACAAGCGCGCGGGGAGATTTTCCACCCCTCTCCAGGTCAGCTGAATTTGTGGGTCTGGCCCGTGAGAGGCTGAATTTGGACGCGGCTGGTCTCCCTGCCAGGGTGATCACCACCATCCAGAGTGCCAGGACTCCATCCACGTGCACACTGTATGACGGCAAGTGGCGCGTTTTTGAACAGTGGTGCGAACAGAGGCGGGTTGTGCCCTTTGTGTGTTCGGTTACTGATGTGTTATGTTTCCTGCAGGACATGTTGGACAAGGGCAGGGCATTTTCCACTGTTAAAGTGTATCTAGCTGCTATAGCAGCATGCCACGTGGGGTTTGACAACACGTCTGTTGGTCAGCATCCTCTCGTGTGCCGTTTTATGAAAGGTGCCCGCCGGCTCCGGCCGGCTAGTCAGCTTTTCGTCCCTTCGTGGGACTTGCCCCTGGTCCTGCAGATGTTCTCAGAACCTCCTTTTGAGCCTCTGGAACAAGTGAGTGTGAAACTCCTGACCCTCAAGACAGCTTTGCTTCTCGCGCTGTCCTCAGCGAAGCGGGTGAGTGAGATTCATGCGTTCTCTGTTCATCCTTCTTGTATGAACTTCGGCCTGGGCGATGCTAGAGTTGTGCTGTTACCTAACCCTGCATTTGTTCCCAAGGTTGTTAACTCTGCTTATAATTGTAGCGCTGTGGAGCTGAGCGCTTTTCACCCCCCTCCATTTACTTCAGAAGAAGATCGGAGGCTGCACTGTTTGTGTCCGGTACGTGCTTTGCGGGTTTACACGGACCGTACCAGAGCTTTCAGGAGGAGTGACCAGCTGTTTGTGTCCTGGGCTCCTCCATACAGAGGTAAGCCGATTTCATCTCAGCGGTTATCGCGCTGGCTGGTGGAGGCTATTGGCATGGCCTACCATGCACGGGGTCTCCCGCCCCCGCAGGGGCTTAGGGCTCATTCCACTAGAGCCACGGCTACCTCTTGGGCTTTATTCAGGGGTGTTTCTGTACGTGATATTTGTGCTGCTGCTAGCTGGGCTACGCCACACACATTTATTAGGTTTTACCGACTCGACGTCACAGCCCCGCCGCTCGCGCACGCTGTGCTTAGTGTCGGTGCCGCTGATTAGAGTTGTTTCGGCTCCGTGTGCGTCCGGACGGAGGTACTTCGGAAAGCATGCAATACGGGAGTTGGCCATATCTTTCCCATAGTGAGATACCGAGCGAATGTTTGAAAGAGAACGTGAGGTTACTTGACGTAACCCCGGTTCTCTGATAACATGAGTGAGGTATCTCACTGCTTTCCCCTCCTTGCATTTTGGCACGGGGAAGAGCATGCTAGAGAAGGCCGTTCCGGTGGGCGGCGGCACCTGATATAGGGAGGCGGGGCTCCCGGGGTGCAGCTGCCATTGGTCCGTCTGCGACGGACGTGGTGTCATTGGTGCTTCCGCGATCGGTCACGCTGAGGGCGTTTCCCATAGTGAGATACCTCACTCATGTTATCAGAGAACCGGGGTTACGTCGAGTAACCTCACGTTTTTATTACCATACTATATATAAGCATAACATTTCAATAAAAGAGGGCAAACTACACCTGAGGGGGAGACTACAGTAGCTGTAGTCTTTAAAGGCATGCACACTTAACTGGCCATAGTACGTCTGAGACCCTGATATTGATAAGTAGTTATCTACTAAATGATATAAATGTAATGAATTGTCCATAGGTGTGAAAGAATGGTGTGTGCATGTGTGTGTGTGTGTGTGTGTGTGTGCCCTGTGCCTAGATGGTTTCCAGCAGCTGCAACCCTGCTTAGGAATAGGTGGTGATTGAAAGTCAGTGAGAGTTTTAGTTTTATTGTTGAGTTTCACGATAATTAGAAAAGCCCATGAGAAGGACAATAAATTAGGTTTTTAACCGAAAATTTTGGTAAAACCTCCAGACTGTGAAGCTCATTGAGGGAATGCAGAGTAAATGGGGATAAATTTACAAATGTTCATGTTATTATATGTCGCTATACAGCTTGTCTGACATTTTCACTTTATTGTTTATGGTTATTTTATTTCACTAGTGAAATTTCCATAGCAGTAGCACTAGGTGTGGGAGAAATGCTCCCTAAGGTAACATTCCCTGACCAGTGTGCAGGGAGTTCTGTTTCTCTACACAGTAGAATGGAATGTTATTTCTATCATTCTTCTTGAAGCTCTTCCATGTTTTCAACGTGTTCCAGCAGTGTGTGTGGTGACGTGTGTGTGTAGTACTGTAGTACGTGGTGGTAGTAGCCTAGTGGGCAACACACTCGTGTCCCTGAGCAAGAAACTTAACCCTGAGTGTCTCCAGGGGGGGACTGTCCCTGTAACTACTGATTGTAAGTCGCTCTAGATAAGGACGTCTGATAAATGCTGTAAATGTGTGTAGTGCCTGTATCATTGTGAGTTTTGTTTGATCTTTCTTTTTATCACTTTCTTTGTGCAGAACTTTGTATTGAACTCCTGTTGTTCTAAGACAATAAAACATCACACACAAATGTACAAACATACACATTACAACCCACAGACACATAATCAGAAGGTTCCATGAGCTTCATCATGACAACTGTATTGAATTCAGCTCATGACACTACTGCATCTTCTTTTTTTTCTAAGTAGCAAAATAGGTCCTAAAAGACAAGAGGAGCAAGAAATGAATGTTACAAGTGCAAAAAATTAAATAGATAAATACATGAGTAATTAAATAAAAGATGTGTCATTAATTATTTACAATGTGTAAACATCAATAACTTATTGACAGGAATAGTAAAAACAAAAGCATTATTAATTAATTAAATGTCATATTTTTATATGATATGATTTTCCTATGATTTAATATGATTACTATCAGTCAGTCTGACTCATCAGAGTATGTGGGCGGGACTAACGCTGATCTATCCTATGTCGTTCTCAGCATAGCGTATGCACTCAGATTGTGGGGAGGGGGGATCTGCGCGATTTCCTCCGCTACTACTTTCTGGCTGCTAGTACTTGTCGTGGTGTTTCATTTCATAATGTCTTCTTATGTTATATTCTTTGCTTACCGCTACATTGGTCCTGAACAAAACAGGTCTGTCATTAACATTTGTGAACAGATATTCAGCCTCCCACACTTACTGAATACACCACTTTTCCACCTTTTGTTTGGCTATTTTTAGGGATAATTGATACTAGTAGTAAAAGGGGCCTAGTGGGACATGACCTGCCAACACACCAGCAGAGAATTGTGGGATTTGTAGTAAAAGCGGTGCATGCGGAGCACATGCTGTCTACCACAGGCCAGGTCTAGTAAATATTTGTGATCTTGTGGGCCAAATGTAATTATAATATAGGGGAAACACTTAATTGTCTTGGAATGGTCTAGCCAACGTCCAGGTCTCTGTGCAATTAAGAATCTCTGGTGTGACTGTGGTGAGATTGTAAAAATGAAGGAGTTGGAGCAGTGGCAAGATCTGGCGAGTTGGCGTAGAGACTTATCCCAAATAACTTGTAGCTGTAAGAGCCACAAAAGGTGACTCTACAAGGTACTGACTTTGGGGGGTGAACAGTTATGCCAGCTGGTTTTCTGTTGTTTTGTCCTACTTGTTTGTTTCACCATTACGTCCTGGTGTTTTTGTCCTGTGTGTGTTGTGTTGCAGGATGCCCTGATGATGACTGCTAAAGTGATCCCTCCTGTTCCTGCCACCTCTAATTAAGGACACACCAGTATAAAAGGGGGCTCTGGTTAGTTTGTGCTTATTTTTCCTGCTTTCTGTGTGCAGGACTTTGGGTTCAACTGTTGTTCTAAATGTTCTATAAATAAACATAATAACACACACACACAAACACACACACACAAACACACACAGCACAACATCCAGTACTGATATTAACACTCACTGTAGTGTCTCCAGTTTACAGTTTGGATGCTCCAGTGCTGTAGAGAGAAGTTTCACTCCTGAATCCTGCAGTTTATTGTAATTCAGGTCCAGTTTTCTCAGACTTGAGGAGTTTGATGTGAGAACTGAGGACAGAACTGAACAGCTGGCAGCTGAGAGGGAACAACCACTCAGCCTGGGAGAAACATAATAATACATCTGATTATTACACAAATATACCTGTACACACACTAACGGATTATACAGTGCAGAATTATGGTTAACAGATACTAAAAAGTGTGTTTAGTGCTGTCTCTTGTATTTGTGTTTATTTTTCTCACTTTCTTTGTGCAGAAATTTGGGTTCAACTGTTGTTCTAAATGTTCTATAAATAAACATAACAATACACATACTGTCAGGATTGACTGCAGCTGGGCTCATCAGCTATGGCCAATTCTGACAACGCATAAATGCCAGAGAATTCCGCCCCTTCGGGAGGGACGGCATTTTCGTGAACTCATTCTGAACTTGAATTCCCTGAGTGAATGTCTTTATGTTCTTGAGTTCTGGCAATCGCCACATGCCTGCGGGTTAGTTTAATGTTCTTTATTTAAGTTAAACTGTTTTTGGCCACTGTGCCATTCTTTATTGTTTGTTTTATAATAAAAACCCCATTCCCAGCATGTCAGACCTCTGCGCTTCCTTCCCCCGTAAGCCCGTAGTCGTGACACACACACACACACACACACAGCACAACATCCAGTACTGATATTAACACTCACTGTAGTGTCTCCAGTTTACAGTTTGGATGCTCCAGTCCTGTAGAGAGAAGTTTCACTCCTGAATCCTGCAGTTTATTGTCACTCAGGTCCAGTTCTCTCAGACTTGAGGAGTTTGATGTGAGAACTGAGGACAGAACTGAACAGCTGGTATCTGTGAGGGAACAACCACACAGCCTGGAAGAAACGTAATAATACATCTGATTATTACACACGTATACATGTACACACACACAGTGCACACACACTTACGGATTTAACCTTGCAAAACGTTGGTTAACGGATACTAAAATGTGTGTGTGTGGTGCCGTTTCATTGTGTGTTTTATTTTGTTTCTTTTCCTAACTTTCTGTGTGCAGAACTTTGGGTTCAACTGTTGTTCTAAATGTTCTATAAATAAACATAATAACACACACACACACACACAGCACAACATCCAGTACTGATATTAACACTCACTGTAGTGTCTCCAGTTTACAGTTTGGATGCTCCAGTGCTGTAGAGAGAAGTTCCACTCCTGAATCCTGCAGATTATTGTTACTCAGGTCCAGTTCTCTCAGACTTGAGGAGTTTGATGTGAGAACTGAGGACAGAACTGAACAGCTGGTATCTGTGAGGGAACAACCACGCAGCCTGGGAGAAACAAAATAATACATCTGATTATTACACACATATACCTGTACACACACACACACACACACTTAGGAATTAAACCTTGCAGAATTATGGTTACCAGGTACTAAAAAGTGTGTGTAGTGCTGTCTCTTTGTGTGTTTTATGGGTCCAACTGTTGTTCTAAATATTCTATAAATAAACATAATAACACACACACACACACACAGCACAACATCCAGTACTGATATTAACACTCACTGTAGTGTCTCCAGTTTACAGTTTGGATGCTCCAGTGCTGTAGAGAGAAGTTTCACTCCTGAATCCTGCAGATTATTGTCACTCAGGTCCAGTTCTCTCAGACTTGAGGAGTTTGATGTGAGAACTGAGGACAGAACTGAACAGCTGGTATCTGTGAGGGAACAACCACGCAGCCTGGGAGAAATATAATAATACATCTGATTATTACACACATATACCTGTACACACACACACACATTTACGGATTAACGCTGCAAAACGTTGTTCAACAGGTACTTAAGTGTTGTCTCCTTGTGTGTGTGTAATGTAGTGTGTGTAATGCGGTTTCATTGTGTGTAGGGGGTGTGTAATGCTGTCTCATTGTGTGTGTGTAGTGTGTGTGTGTTGTGAAGTGTGTGTAGTGCTGTATCAGTAAAGTAAAGTGAAGTGATTGCCACATGTGATACACAGCAGCACAGCACACAATGCACACAATGAAATTTGTCCTCTGCATTTAACCCATCACCCTGAGTAAGCAGCGGGCAGCCATGACAAGCGCTCGGCGAGCAGTGTGTGGGGACGGTTTGCTCAGTGGCACCTCAGTGGCACCTTGGTGGATCGAGAATCGAACCGGCAACCTTCTGATTACGGGGCCACTTCCTTAACCGCTAGGCCACCACTGCCCCTGAGCAAAGCACCGTCCCCACACACTGCTCCCCAGGCGCCTGTCATGGCTGCTCACTGCTCAGCAAGGGTGATGGTTAAAAGCAGAGGACACATTTCTTTGTGTCACCGTGTCCTGTGCTGTGTATCACAATGACACTCACTTCACTTCACTTAAAACATTCCTGTATTGATTCCGGTATTTAGGTGTCAGTCAGACATCCTTTTCGCTCGTAGTGTTAGAACAAAACACTACAGTACATCTGATAACCACCACTAAGAAGTGTTTGTGTAGTGCTGTCTCATTGGGCCTCATTTATGAAATGTGAGAGAGAATGATTTTTGCCTTAGTACAGACGTGCCTATGGCTACTATTTTTACATATTTCATGTCATATTTATTCACAAGCACCTTTCGTGTAATTGTGTACAGCAGTCAAAGAAAATGTACACATTCAGAACAAATGAAATCATTGTTTAATTAACATTGCTAGATAAACAATGAAAAAAAAACTACTTAGATAAGAGCCACAACACACACACAGACAAATGCATATCCACAAACACAAACATGCAAACACACACATCACAAACAAAAATGACAACATAAACAGCAAGTAACCTGCACTGCAGGGTTTGTTGTTACACCTGATCGTACATCATAAAAGTGAATGAAATGTACATTTCACATTTCAGCCAGCACAACACAATTACATCAGTAGCAATGTGACGGCAATTCTCTTTCTCCTGGACAATTGTATATAGCAGCCAGTAGGACACAGATCCTAATTATCTTAACATAATCTCCTCCAGTAATGCCGGAAAACCCCGTATGTCTCTTTATTAAAAGGGCAATTAGGAGTCTTGTGCTGAAGGAAGCTGCCCTCATGACAAGATAAAAACTGCCAGTCAGCCAGGTGGCACTGAGGTGCCTTGAACAAGATACCATCCCTACACACTGCAGCCTGGGCAGGTCAATGGAAGGTCAATTAGCCAAAAGGAGAAAAGTCATCAATATGTAAAATTAGGCAGGAAAAGGAGACCTTGCTAGTGGGAGAGATTTGGGCTGACTGACCACCATCATAATATTTCATGTGTTTTAGAAAGTCAGGAACTCACCGAGCCTTTCTGCTGTTCCTCAGTGCCATGATCAGTCTGTGACGACCTTCATTATCTGTCCTGTACTCCTGCAGGTCAAACTCCTCCAGCACATCCTCTGATACCAGAATCATGCAGGCCAGTACTGAGCAGTGGGCAGGAGAAAGTTCATCTGATCTCAAGTAGCGATCAGTCTCCTCATGCAGTGAAGCGTCTTTCATTCCAAACATCCCAAATAAGAAATTCCTGCCTGTTTCGGTGGAGACTGTAGTTCTGCTGTTTTCAGTATCTTTGTTCTTCTGACTCTCTGAGCTGCTCTCTGTTTGGGGCAGTAGATCTTGTAGGAGTTTCTGGTTGGACTCCAGTGAGATTCCCAGAAGAAAATGCAGGAAAAGATCCAGATGTCTGTTCTCACTCTGTAAGTATTTATCCTCAGCAGCATTCAGCAAGTCATCTGGTGAGATTCTGTTCTGTTCTGTGAGAAAAGACTCCAGTGGTTCCATGTTCCTGCTCATATAGCAGTAAAACACATAGAACGCAGCAAGAAACTCCTGGATAATCTCATGAACAAAGCTGAAGACCTTTTTTTGCTGATACACAGACACTTCCGTAAAGATCCCAGAATTCACTGGGGCATTGGTGATGTCTATACCACACTCTGTCAGGTCTTCTTCATAAAACCACAGATTCCTCTTCCCCAGCTGTGTAAAAGCCAGTTTAGACCATTTCAGAATGACGTCTTTATCTGACTGCAGGAGCTCCTGTCTGGTTGCTCCATTCCTCTCATCACAATTCTGCTGCTGATTCTTCTTGGTCTGGATGATCAGGAAGTGAATGAAGATCTCAGTCAGAGATCTGGGGATTTCTGTACTGTCTTCTCTGAGCAGCACATCCTGAAGTACAGTGGCTGAAATCCAGCAGAAGATGGGTCTATAACACATGGTGTAGAGACTCCCTGATGTCTGAATGTGAGAGATGATCTTGTCGACTTGAGTCTCATCACTGATTCTCTTCCTGAAGTTCTCCTCCTTCTCTGTGTCACTAAACCCTTGTATTTCTGTCCATCTGTGGATGTAGCTAGAAGGGATCTTCTGAGCTGCTGCAGGGCGTGATGTTATCCAGATGAGAGCAAAAGGCAGCAGGTTCTTCTGAATGATGTTTGTTATCAGCGTCTCTACTGATGAGGTTTCTGTCACATCACAAAGTTTCTTGTTGTCTTCAAACTGCAGCTGAAGTCTGTTTTCATCCAGACCATCGAAGATGATAACAATCTTGTAATAATCCAACATCTTTAGATACTTCAGGTCTTTGATTGCAGGATGGTGGTGAAGCAGAAGTTGATAAAGACTGTACTGCTCATCTTTCATCAAATTCATTTCACTGAAAGGAAGGACAAACATGAAATCTATGTCTTGATCTGCTTTTCCTTCTGCCCAGTCGAGAACGACTTTCTGAACAGACAAAGATTTTCCAATTCCAGACACACCCTTGGTCACCACAGTTCTGATCTTTTTTTCTCTTCCAGGTGAAGATTTAAAGATGTTGCTGCAGTTGATGACGTTGTCTTGTGTTCTTCTGCTGTGTGATGCTCCAATGTTTCCCTCATTCACCTCATCACCATCTCCCTCTGTGAAGTAGAGTTCTGTGTAAATTCTCTCAAGGGCGCTTTCTTTGTCTTTGACAATCTTCTGAAATTGTTTCTTCATATTGGCTTTATGGGTTGACATGACTGTTGTCTTGATTTTCTCCTCTGGTGGAATAAAATAAATACATTAATATTTTAAATCATAGTTTACATTAAGATACAACTTTGCTTTTTCCTGAAATTCAAGAAATAATGTTGACAATGTAATGTGGTAAAGGAAAATAATACCTGCACAATTTAACACCAAGAACCTATATAATAAAGAAGTCCTAATTGAACTTTAACCCACAACACCAGCACCCTTGATGACTGGGTGCTGGATCTCCTGCTGAATTGCTGCAGACCCTGGACCATGTGGCCAGACACACATGTACTGATCAGCAGTAACAATGGAGGAGATGAGGTCCTATAATGTAAAGATAATGACCACTTCATGGACTTCAGGGTAGGTGACTGACCACAGTCCCATATAAACACTCAGTAAAAAGACATGGAGGGGTTGTACTTATCTCAGGTAAGATCAAAATATTAAAATAATTACCTTTTTGTAAAAGAAATCCAATAACAGCCACAATAACAGCCAGAGGTATAAAAACACATAAGAGGTTCTTCCAGTGATGAGCACCTACAACATACAGAGCAAGTTACACACATCCAACTTTTATACTAAATTCAATAAACTTCTCTAACAGCTGAACATGACCTGTAGCACACAAATCTGTTTCAACCAACAAACAAGGCCATAAATGTGTTATTTCTAGTTTAGCAGGAAGGACATTGAACATGTTGAAATGTTGAACAGCAACATGCATCTTTTCAGACATCATTCAGACACTTAGTTGTCTGGAATATCAAACCTCCTGCCACATGACAAAAATACTTGTTTGGCTCAGTATATAACATTGTCATGGCCAACACGCATCCAGCCCACCAGAGAGCGCCAGACCAGCCAGGAAGACCACGACCCGGAAGAGGAAACTGAAGCGTGCAGCGTCGAGTATAAAAGTCGGGTGACCATGAGGAGACGCTGCACGCTCTTTGTATGAGATTACTCATTCGAGACGCTCCCTTAAATCACAACCTAGATCTATCAACCCTTTAATAACGACCTTCGCCTGCCCCCGACTCCGAGAATTGCTTGATCCTTCGGACTCCGACGAAATCCATGTTGCTCTGCCTTCCTGCCTCCCAAGACGTCCTCCCGTCCCGCCCACGTTCCTGGACAACCCTGAAACCCGCCGTCTTCCTATTCTCTTCCCGCCGCGCTGCAGCACGTCCACTGCTTCCTCCACGTCCCCATTCCCCGCCAGTCTCTCCCCCACAGACCAAACGTCCCCGATCCTCCTCCCCAGCCCCTAGCATGTCTGCAAATGCGTCACAGAACTCACTGTGTGACAAACATATTTGTCGTGTAGACATTTTTCAATTTCCAATTTAACAATTTGTAACACTTTGTTAAGATCATACTTGGATTAATTTACATCATGTTTTTAATCCATATTTTGTGGTTGGGCTGTGCTTGGACTGAAATTTTGATTTATGAGATCTAAATTTGATTTAATATCAATTGTACAAAGTTTTGTTGCTCATCACACTTACATTACGTTGGTAGATTCTCACTGAAGGCATCAAAACTATGAATGAACATAAGTGGAGTTATGTTCTTAACAAAAAGTGGAGACCTGGCCGAGAAGGTTTGGGGTGAGCTGGACCGCAGAGCGAAGGCAAAGGGGCCAACAAGTGCTAAATACCTTGGGATTTGGAAAACCATTTCAGGTGACGACCTCTTGAAGCTCATTGAGAGAATGCCAAGAGTGTGCAAAGCAGTAATCAGAGCAAAGAAACTAGAATATAAAACATGTTTTCAGTTATTTCACCTTTTTTTGTTAAGTACATAACTCCACATGTGTTCATTCATACAGGGAGTGCAGAATTATTAGGCAAATGAGTATTTTGTCCACATCATCCCCTTCATGCATGTTGTCTTACTCCAAGCTGTATAGGCTCGAAAGCCTACTACCAATTAAGCATATTAGGTGATGTGCATCTCTGTAATGAGAAGGGGTGTGGTCTAATGACATCAACACCCTATATCAGGTGGGCATAATTATTAGGCAACTTCCTTTCCTTTGGCAAAATGTGTCAAAAGAAGGACTTGACAGGCTCAGAAAAGTAAAAAATAGTGAGATATCTTGCAAAGGGATGCAGCACTCTTAAAATTGCAAAGCTTCTGAAGCATGATCATCAAACAATCAAGCATTTCATTCAAAATAGTCAACAGGGTCGCAAGAAGCATGTGGAAAAACCAAGGCGCAAAATAACTGCCCATGAACTGAGAAAAGTCAAGCGTGCAGCTGCCAAGATGCCACTTGCCACCAGTTTGGCCATATTTCAGAGCTGCAACATCACTGGAGTGCCCAAAAGCACAAGGTGTGCAATACTAAGAGACATGGCCAAGGTAAGAAAGGCTGAAAGACGACCACCACTGAACAAGACACACAAGCTGAAACATCAAGACTGGGCCAAGAAATATCTCAAGACTGATTTTTCTAAGGTTTTATGGATTGATGAAATGAGAGTGAGTCTTGATGGGCCAGATGGATGGGCCCGTGGCTGGATTGGTAAAGGGCGGAGAGCTCCAGTCCGACTCAGACGCCAGCAAGGTAGAGGTGGAGTACTGGTTTGGGCTGGTATCATCAAAGATGAGCTTGTGGGGCCTTTTCGGGTTGAGGATGGAGTCAAGCTCAACTCCCAGTCCTACTGCCGGTTTCTGGAAGACACCTTCTTCAAGCAGTGGTACAGGAAGAAGTCTGCATCCTTCAAGAAAAACAGGATTTTCATACAGGACAATGCTCCATCACATGCGTCCAAGTACTCCACAGCGTGGCTGGCAAGAAAGGGTATAAAAGAAGAAAAACTAATGACATGGCCTCCTTGTTCACCTGATCTGAACCACATTGAGAACCTGTGGTCCATCATCAAATGTGAGATTTACAAGGAGGGAAAACAATACACCTCTCTGAACAGTGTCTGGGAGGCTGTGGTTGCTGCTGCATGCAATGTTGATGGTGAACAGATCAATACACTGACAGAATCCATGGATGGCAGGCTTTTGAGTGTCCTTGCGAAGAAAGGTGGCTATATTGGTCGCTGATTTGTTTTTGTTTTTTTTTTTTTTGAATGTCAGAAATGTATATTTGTGAATGTGGAGATGTTATATTGGTTTCACTGGTAAAAATAAATAATTGAAATGGGTATATATTTGTTTTTTGTTAAGTTGTCTAATAATTATGCACAGTAATAGTCACCTGCACACACAGATATCCCCCTAAAATAGCTAAAAATAAAAACTAACTAAAAACTACTTCCAAAAACATTCAGCTTTGATATTAATGAGTTTTTTGGGTTCATTGAGAACATGGTTGTTGTTCAATAATAAAATTACTCCTCAAAAATACAACTTGCCTAATAATTCTGCACTCCCTGTAGTTTTTTTTAAGTGAAGTGATTGTCACTTGTGATAGACAGCACACAGTGCACACAGTGAAATTTGTCCTCTGCATTTAACCCATCACCCTGAGTGAGTAGTGGGCAGCCATGACAGGCGCCCAGGGAGTGTGTGGGGACGGTGCTTTGCTCAGCGGCTCCTCAGTGGCACCTTGGCGGATCAGAATTTGAACCGGCAACCTTAACCACTAGGCCACCACTACTTAGCAATGCCTTCAATGAGAATCTACCAATGTAAATGGTCATGAAAATAAAGAAACCACATTGAATGAGAAGGTGTGTCCAAACTTTTGCCTGTCCTATATATTAAACTCTCGCTACAGGGTTCTGGTGTTACAGTAATTGTGTTTCTATTTACACTGTCTAATGGTGTCAGAAAAATGGTTAATTGCAGCTTAACATGATAAATGCATTGATTTCCAGTAAAAGTACATTAAGCAACATTTGTGTAGACTGTTGCTGATCACTTTAACAATATTAACCCTCCTCCACTGATATATCCACGCTGATGTTATTCCAGCATGGACAGGATCATGGTGAACAACAGGATGTCCTGTTGTGTGGGTGGTAGTAGCCTAGTGGGTAACACACTCGCCTATAAACCAGAAGACCCGGGTTCGAATCCCACTTACTACCATTGTGTCCCTGAGCAAGACACTTAACCCTAAGTTGCTCCAGGGGGACTGTCCCTGTAACTACTGATTGTAAGTCGCTCTGGATAAGGGTGTCTGATAAATGCTGTAAAATGACAATGATCCACCACATCATGGCAGAATGGTCAAAGATGGACTTCAGGAAGTCGGAGTGCCTCATATAGTACGGCCATCAATGTCCCCTGACCTGAACCCCATAGAGCACGTCTGGGACCAGATATAAGGTGGTAGTAGCCTAGTGGGTAACACACTCGCCTATGAACCAGAAGACCCGGGTTCGAATCCCACTTACTACCATTGTGTCCCTGAGCAAGACACTTAACCCTAAGTTGCTCCAGGGAGACTGTCCCTGTAATACTGATTGTAAGTCGCTCTGGATAAGGGCGTCTGATAAATGCTGTAAATGTAAATGTAAATGTAAATGTCCCAGAAAATAAACAACCAGAAGAATGAATAAACTCTGCAGTAGGTAGTTTATGAGAAGGACTCTGTACTCAGTACTTACGAGGGACATGAATCTGCTCTTCTTTTGTATGTTTGTGGAATGAAACTCTGCAGATTAAACTGATGTTTTTGTGAGTGTCTCCTTCCTCGACTGTCACCCGGCGTTTGACACTGAAGTCCTCAGTGACCCTGTGTGACTCTGTAGGTTCAGCAGGAAGAATCTTCCCTTCACTGTCCAGCCACTCGACTTCAGGCGCTGGATTCCAGCCTGTAGATTCACACACTAGACTGACCCGTCCATCCCTGTGTCCCTCTGCAGAGACAACTGGTTTGGTTCCTACAACTATAGAAATTAGGAAAACAACTCTGGTTTACAGACAGATTCAGTTCACATGTGTCAATAATGTGTTTATAACATTATAAATACTCGCACCTACAACCTGAACAGAGACAACACCATTCCCAGTGTCAGAAACAACAATACATCTGTATTTCTGTCCATCCGAGATCTGAACACGTGAGAGTTTTAATGAAGCATTTCCTCTCTTCAGTTGCTCTCTGAACAGTGTGGTCCTCTGTTTATAAGATGGAATCTGCTTCTGTAGATCATCAACACCATAATGATAAAGATGCACCACATCATCCGAGTCAGCGAGTGACCACTCCACACTCATGTCCACAGCACTGATGTTGGGTTTGAGGGAACAGGGCAGGATCAGGTCTTCACCAACTACAGCAACAACAGTCCCAGCTGGACCAACAACCTGAAACTTTTCTGAAGGAATCAAACACAAAACGGAATTATGCCAAACTATGACATTTCAGCTAAATGTTAACAGATTTGTCAGACGCTAATTTTAAATATTTAAAGTCATGTGGGACATTCGACACACTCCTGCCCAAACAGAGGGATATGGTTAATAATTTTGGATGTCTCTTCATGCAGCCTATTTGTTGTCTTATTAATAACAAATGCCATGTACATGAGTCAGATAGTTGGACTTGCAACATGTTTCATTTGGAATTGATGAACTGGTCTACATAAAAGACCCGGGAAAGATTTGTGCTGTACCTGCATTGGACTCCGTGGTCCACTGAAGAATCAGAAGAATAAGACAGAACTTCATCATTGAGGTTAACTCAACTTTTTTCTTACTGTTGGATGAATGAAAATGATCAGAAATGATTGTAACTATTATGAAGGTGACAAAGATATCAACAATAAATGCACAAATTTGACCAATTCAGTCACTGCAGTTACTGAACTTCAACCTTCCACTTATTTTGTAACACTGATTTGATGTAGGAAGCCTAGTCAACACACTTTACATATTCAAACCATATGCCTTTTTCAGCCCTGCCACCGCCCTCTCAGCCACAGGTCTGGCGATTTCGAAAGTAACAGAATAAATAATAAATGGGCGTTTGCGGTGTGTAAAATCTACCTTCACTCCTCCAGTGCGTTACAGGGTACAGCAGAAGACAGAATTTACCGTGTGCGCCATTAACACCAGGATCGGGAGCTTGAAATTTCACCAAATTCCAGGTGTTCCCGGAAATCCAGTTTCCGCACGTTTTTCCCAGATTGAAATCAATCCGCTAGGTGGCGGTGTTTCACGAATATCCGGGCTTTCAAGCCTTTTTATATGTTTACATATTCCGTTCAGAAAGCACGCTTAAAACGTCACGATTCTACTTTTTTATTGTTTATATATATCATCTTGTATTATACCAGATTTACAATTAATGAAAAAAAAAACAACTATGTTAATAAATGCTGGTCTCGCCAACATGTGAAACGATTGAAGAGTTTGCTTCTATGACACAATAACATTATTCTGCTCGGTTTTGGACACACGACAGCAACATAGAACCGTAATAAATATTTTTTACAGTTATAACAGTAAATAATGTTGGGTGAACAAATAAAATGCTGGTGGTAGTATAGAATTATTGTAAGAATAAAAATAGGGTTAACAGCTTTATAGTATTGGCTTGGAAGAATGTAAAGAAATTTAACAATACATTTTTCACAGAAATGGAGAATTCAAATTTATTATGTTTGAGAAATTGAAGCAAAGACAAAAAGTAAAGGACAAGGCCAGAATAATTGGTGTTGACCTGAAACCCTGCACAAAAAAGCCGACATTTTCAATACACTAATTACAATGGCGTTAAAAATCTTAATTACAGTTCTGTTCTGTTCTGTTCGACTGTTATTATTTGCAGAGATCTAAAAATGAAGAATTGTAAAAATAGTCAATTGTGCTTTATTAAAGCAATGTGGGTTTCATCCATGAATTGTCAGTCTACAATAGCATGAGCTTCCTCATTGTACAGCAACCAGGGGAGACTGACAGCGCACAGTATAAAAGATTCCTGCAGCAAATTTTACGGGGTAAATTGCATAGACCCAAAATTTGTATAATTTCTTAAAGTCAGTCTTCTTGCTAATTAGAAGATAGTGAACGATTGGAAAAGTCATTGTGAAACACTGCAGCACAGCACACAGTGACACCATGAAGTGTGTCCTCTGCTTTTAACCATCACCCTTGTTGAGCAGTGAGCAGCCATGACAGGCGCCCGGGGAGCAGTGTGTAGGACTGTGCTTTGCTCAGTGGCAAAGTTAAGGTTGCATAAATCTGGTTAATATGTTTCTTTCCCACCTTGAAACCCAATTCAGGATCGATATGTGGATTTATCATGGTGGTTGTTACAAATCAGAAATCTTTTTGGTGGCCTTAAGGAAGCAGCCCTATAATCAGAAGGTTGCCGGTTCGAATCCCGTTCCGCTAAGGTGCCACTGAGCAAAGCACAGTCCCCACACACTGCTCCCCGGGCGCCTGTCATGACTGCCCACCACTCACTCAGGTTGATGGGTTAAATGCAGAGGACACATTTCACTGTGTGCACCGTGTGCTGTGATGCTGTGTATCACAAGTGACAATCATGTCACTTGATCACTTCACTTCATAATTGACCAATAACCAAGATGAAAAACAGGCCCAACTAGTTATCTGGCTGATACTGACTAGTTGGGTAGAAATACGGTCCTAATTCATGTTAAGACGCGTTTAATTAATCAAAATGCATTCAGCCTTTGCGATTATTTCTGAACTATGAGGACGACTTTGTACGACGAGTTCGTTTAGAATAAGCGGACCTGGCAACGCGTCAGACTCGCTTTAAACTCTTCAGAATGTTTTTTTTAAACTTTCCTTTTCCTGTTGCGGGGAGGAGACGCGAGCTGATGACGACACTAATCTGCGCCAGGTCGGGAGAAGATTCCGGATCGGATAAAAACATAAACTCAAGGATGCGGGACGTTTTTGTTGGTTAAACCAGAGCGCCTGTCCGCGTTGGAGCCCGTCAGAGTCGAGGAGTGTCCGTGTCGTGCTGCGGTAAGGAGCTTTTCCGTCCCGGGTTCCTTTCCGGACGGGAGCGAGGAGTTTGGCTGTGGTCCGCAAGTCGGTTTCTCGGTCTTTATATCGCCCGGTGCTCACTTTTTTTTAAAAAAAGTCCTCCGCGGGTCCACGCAGGTCCCGGCAGCCCCCGCCTCGCCCGATCCGACGTTACAACGAGGTCGCCGCGCCGCGATGTTGGTTAAACTGGACACGGGGCTCGAGTTACGCGCCAGCATTTCACGTTTAAGATCCTTAATCAACTTAATCAGCGAGGCCGCTGCCTGTCCGACGTGGACAGTCTGGCTGGCTGGGACATTTCTGAGCTTTCATCGGTGTTGTTAGAAACTTTTGACGGCTGCCACGTCTGGTTTGTTTACCATATTTCAAAAAGTCGCCCACTGTTTCCGGTCAACATTGACCACACGTGCGCTACTGGCTCAGAACGCCGACCAACCAGCATCCAGCAAGGGGTCAGTAATTAATGTCCACAACTGAAGGTGCTTTATTACAGTCCGTCTGAAGTCGTCCCCAGTGACGTATGAAGACACGCCGCGACGCGTCATGCTCTGGAAGCCACGCCCACCGCGTTTTACGGCGTGTTGCGCAAAGGTGTCTTCATGTCAACAAACTTATTTAAAGATTATGCACGAGGGGATGTACTTCCCAGAAGGTTTTCGGACAGAATTCGGAATTTTCTCAGAACACTAAAGTCACCAGGAGACATTTAAGGAAAATTGAGAATGTGGGCGGGGCTTGACTGGCCTTCTGTACACAGGACCCTTATGCTGAACGTATGATTATTAATTTATTCGAATTTATCATATTCCTGATTCCGGTGGAGCTCGCCTATTGATTGTCATTACAACTAAAACGATGACGACTTGACACTAAAGATTCATGGAGATTTAGTGAGTGGCCACACCTCTAGTGACAAAAATTATTGACAGGAATTTTGTAATGCATTGATATTAGACTATTACCAGTACTTATTTTGCGTTTGTGTTTAGAATATATTGACGAGTATTTATTTTTGAGTCAAGTTGTGGTGTCGTGGTGTGTGTTCCCACAGATTCTCTCTCCTCCCAGATGGACTGGCCGCACACCCACTGCGAGAGCTGCGTGAACCGCCGATGCTCTGCCACGTTCTGCAAGGTCACTTCCTGTGCGATGGCGTGCGGGGCCATGTTCCACGCCTGCAAGCTGGAGGAGCACGCGCTCCTGTGCCCGCTGGAGAGGGTGCCCTGCCTGAACCGGGCTTCTGGCTGCAAAATGCTGCTTCCTCGCGCCAGGATAGCCACTCACCTGCCTGCCTGCCCGGCCAGCGTGGTCCGCTGCAGTATGGAGTGGAACCGCTGGCCCGTCAGAGAGGAGGACCGGAGCAAGGGAGAGAACGTCCCTGCGGGGGAGCAGCAGCTGGACATGGCGCTCGCCCTGCAGGACCAGAGAACCTTCCTCTCCTCGCTCGAGCTCATCTCCGCGGCAACTGTGAGTCGCGCCGCCGAGGCGGATCCGCCCCCGAGAGAAGAGGAGGGTGAGAGCGAGGAGAGAATGGAGGAGGTGAAAGAGGGTGCGCTCCCCAGCACCTCCAAGGAGACCCTGGTGAACGGGATCAGCGCCCTGAAGGACGACCATTTAGAGGAACTTTACCAGACCGCCGTCCAGACGACCAGAAGCCTCGCAGCGGCCCTCAACATCCTCATTAACACACACAACTTGCATACACAAGCGTCAGGCATCCAGTCACAAGCGTTAGAACCATCAGACTCGGCTGCTTTTGTCATGCAGGACGACTGTCGCCATGGAGACACAGAGGACTGGACGGCTGGAATGAAGGACGCTCACGTTGTTAGCGGCAGTGAAGCCGCCAACGCGAACAGCTTAATAAACTACAACAGTGACAATAAGGATCTGAGCGTTTTGGGGGCGGGGCTGCAGCAGGACCTTATCTCCGCCAATCAGCCAATCATAGCAGCCGCTGCTAACTCCGACAGCCACTTCCACCAATCGGCACGCTTGGCGGTAACAAACAGGGAGAGTCAAAATAGCAACATGGTTGCCCACGTGGACGTGTCTCCTCCTGACGACGAGTCGGACGCCGTGGAGGCTACAGAGTACCACAACAGCAGTGCACCCTGGGAAGTCACAGCGAGGCGCCCTGTGTTTGCTGTGCCTTTCATCGCCGGCCAGAGCGGGGTATATGCCTGGCGGCGACAGCTGCAGCCCTTCCTGCCGTCCCGCCTGCTTCCCAGACCTACTGCCGCTAAGGAGGACAAGGCCACTGACACCTCAGAGCTGGGGGCGTGGCTCCCACGGGACCCGCTGAGGTTGTCGGACCTAGACGGAGTGACCCTGGCCCTGATGCTGGCGTGCGTGGAGGGGGAGTCGGCGCTGGGGAGGGGCGTTTCCGCCACGGAGTTCACTCTCGGAGGCGTACACTGCCACACCGCGTGCCAGACCCACGCCCTGCCCGCCGGCGTCCTGGCGTCGGCCACTGCGGTGGGGGAGGTGGCGTCGGCGTCGGCCTGCGACCGCGCGACGTCGAGGGTGTGTGAGCCCAGCCAGTTCTGCACGCTGCGCCTCCCCGTCCACACGCACAGGCACACGTACGCCCGCGCCCCGCACATCACGCGGGAGGGCGCCATGTTCACGTTCGAGTGCGGCCACCTTCTCAGGCGGGATGAGTTCGCCTGGCACTTCCGCAATGTCCACGGCGACCTGCACGCAGGGCTGAGTGGGTGGGTGGAGCAGCGGTGCCCGCTGGCTGCGTACGGCTGCTCCTACTCGCAGCGGAGGCTCTGCCCGCCCCGGGCCAGTGTGGTGCACGACCCTCACCTGCGGGCGTTCGGAGTCCGTCCTCACCTCTCCGCCGCCACCCCCACCCATGACCAGGACTACCTGAGCTCCCTGCCCTCGGAGCTGCTGCGCCACCTGGCGCGCTACCTGGATGGGTTCAGCTTGTGCCAGCTGTCCCAGGTGTCGCGGACGCTCAGGGCCACCTGCGCCAGCCTGCTGCCCACTCATGGGATGGTCGTGGTGCGATGGGAGAGGCAACGTCGTACCGATGGCACCTACACCTGGCAGGTCCGAGACAAGGTACGACTTCCAAATGTCCGACACAGGGCTTTATCGTCACAGTCATATGAGACCCCCACCCTCTATTTTGACTTATTGGTGTTCCAGGTGAAGTGTGTAGTGTTTAGAAGTGTATTTTTAATTCTGGGTAACTGAAAACTCAGTAGTTACAGGGACAGTCCCCCCCCTGGAGACACTCACTCAGGGACACAATGGTGGGATTTGAACCTGGGTCTTTTGGTTCATAAGCGAGTGTCTTGCCACTACTAGCCTTTTCCAAAGGCTTAGAATTAGCCCTTTATCTGCCGCATAAATTGGGGTGTTCGGTTTATTCTGTTAGAAAAACCATACACGCAGTAAGAAAGAAAGGACATGGAAATAATTGGTGCTTGTTCAGAGCTTGACTGAAGCTGGATTTGAGTGTGGAGCCTCTATTGCAGATGTGGGGGACGGGGGGACGGACGTACCGGAAGCAAGTTTTTAACCTGTGGAAGATGTGCACTGCAAATTCTTTACAAAAATTATGCCATAATTTGACATTCTTGCATTTCAGTGCATGTTTTTGTTGTATAACCAGTTTGATGCTTTGTGTGTCCGCAGATCTGGCGTTTCAGCACAGCCTTCAGTCCAGTGGAGCGCTGGGCGTTCTCAGACGCCCCCAGCCTGGCCAATCACCTGCAGAGTTGCCCTTTCAACACTGTCGAACGCCACCTGGAGGCGGTGGCGCTGCCCTGCATGGGCACCCAGCGCCAGCTCACCAGGCACAACCTCAGACCCGTGTCCTGACTACACGTCTCGCACCCGTTTACACGTCCTCGTCTAATAAACATACATGCACATTCATATCTCATAACTACAAACAGTAAAAACTAATGAAACATCTAACCAGTACCGGAAATAAAGTTTTTTTTTTTTTTTTTTTTTTTTTTTTTTTTTAGATGTCATTTTACTGTAAAATGTTTGAGACGCTGTCCAAGGGTTGTATTTTTGACGGCACAAACTCATCTTGGTCTTTGTCAGCTGTTTGTCTTCTAGGTCTTCAGCAATAAATATGGGCTAACAAGAAAAAGCAGCACGAAGGCGGTGGAGAGCTGGCTTGCACTTTCTTGTTCACTTGAATTATAATTTTTTTTTTTTTATGTTTTGTTTTTATTTCATTTTGATAACGTGGAGGATGTGCAGTGTGCCCGCCGTGCTGAGACGTTTGTGCTGTGTGTAGCACTGTTCAAATACAGCCCTGTGTGTTCATGTGTGTTTTAATATGCAACTGTTGACAAAAGAATGATAACTTTTTTTTGGACATGCCAGTACATGTAGTGCTAGGGCTTCCACAGCAGCGTGAGTGTTTATATGTGTGTCTGTGTGAAGGGAGTGTGTATCAGTACTTTAAAGCCTTGGTTCACTAAACACTATAGCTGTGGCAGATTATTTTAGCATGTGTAAAACCCAAACATTATTATTTGATGAAAGTCAGTTTAAAAAAAAAAAAAAAAGTGTAAGCCTTGACTTCACTACTGTGTGTGTTTGTGTGAGCGTGTAAATGGGGTTGTGACAAACTCTTGAAAATAGGGCTAAGCTACTTGCTACATTAGTAAGGAGTACATTGTTGAATCCCAAACACAAGCCAAAAAATTCAGGCATGATGTGTGTGTGTGTGTGTTGATGTTTATGTATGCATGTGCACATATGAGAGTGTAATTATATTTTACTGCACTATTTTGTCAATAAAAGTGACCGATGACTAAATCCAGATGCCTCACAGTCGACGTGCATATAAAAAATATTGTTCGGATTATTGTTAGTAGAATGTTTACGCTGAGGTTGTGGCTTTAATAATGAAGACGAGCATAAATGGGATATGATGTATCTAACACTACACTGTGAGAAAGTGAAAGTGAACAAACGCATCGGTCGCACCGTCACAAGATCAATGTTCAGGATTTTCAGGTGATTGCTACTGTAAATATTTGATGCGCTCGTCCCGTCCCCCAGCTGGGGGGACTGGGACGCTGTTCTGAATGTAAGGATGTGATGTAACACGCCTTCTTAAAACAGCCTTTCAAAAGCAGCTCCCTTTAAGTGTGGTGGTTATCCTGCCGAACTGCGTGTTCTAAAGCTGAATTTAAACATGGAGTCTCTGTGATATGTGCTTATTTAAATATGCAGCAAGACTGTCTCGAATCTGGCTGTATGGATGATTCGTACCATATTTGCTTGTCTTCGGGTATGACATGCAGTCCAGAGCCCAGATGCCCCTAATACAACAAGTCCACATACTCATAACAAAGCGTACCCATAATCATGCGGATAATCCTAAACTATTTTTAGTGAAAGTTTACAAATGTAATGACAGACACAAATGAGTAGGTGCACTAGTAAACAGCTTTGATGCTTCATCAATATACTGCCACTTTATGGGAAGTTTAGCATTTTCGTTCATCCGTGGTTCCTGACCACAGGACTGCTGCTGGCTGGATATTTTTGGCCGGTGCACCACTCTCCATAGCAGCAACACTGACGTGTGTTGCCATGTGTCGCTGCTGTGTTATAAATGGGCCATCACCTAAATCTTATCTGGTCACTATTACTGCTTTGTAAGGAAGTGACTTAAGCCCTAGTGGCCTAATGGATAAAGCACTGGCCTCCTAAATCCAGGGATTGTGGGTTCGAGTCCCATCTAGGGTGATGCGCAGCAGAAGCATTCTGGGCCCATAATCCAGAGGTTGATGGAGTGTAACCATCCTCTGCTAATTTCTTCTTGGGGCAGTGGTGTTTATGGAAGCGGCCCCGTAATCAGAAGGTTGACGGTTTGAATCCTGACCTGCTGAGGTGCCACTGAGCAGAGCACTGTCCCCACACACTGCTCCTTGTGTGCTTTGCTGCATTGTGTTTCACAATGACAACGTATTTAACTGTGTAAATAAATTAATTAACAAGAAAGGAGACTGAAGAGAAAATACGTAATATTAATAATGCAACCACTACCCTACATACATGCCAGTTTTATTATCATATTCATATTTTAGCAGCAGCAGGAATTAATTCATTTATATATGTTTCATATTATATAAGAAACTCTTGATGTATATATCAAGAGTTTCTTTACCCAGTCAAAATGTTGAAGTACCCTTTAATATTAAATCCACTACAGAACATTGATCAGATCCACATTTTTTCTCATCACAAGAAAGCAAGTGCAAAACTAAATTAAGCAACATTAGGAAAAAGTCACAGGTTTATGAAAGTGGTAAAAAAAGCGAACGTGACTGTTTTTCTCATTTGTGATGCACAGCACGCCACACGTTGCACACAACGAGTCGTATCTTGTGCAACCATTGGTGCAGTGGGCGACCATGAAAAGCGGCCAGGGAGCAGTGTGTGGGGACGGTACCTTGCTCTGGGATTCGAACCACCTTTCTGTTGTGGGTCTGCTCCCTTGGCTGCTCCACAGTTTATGCCAAGTTATGGGGACTGTCCGTCCCCTGGGAAGTCTGCTCATGTACACATTCGGTTTACAGTATGTGACTAAAACTGAGATGGATAAAACTATTATCACTTTTCTGGCTCGTACCTGGTTTCTTATCTTTACACAACAAATGTGCTTCTCACCATTGTTTCAAGGGTATTTAATGTTGAAAAATTGTGCACGCAAGCTCTCATCGCCATATTTATATTTTATTTCTTGCATTGTGCGTTTAAAAGACGGAAGGTAAATCTTGCTGAATTGTCCCCCCCTAGTGGCGAAACGTCAGTATTGCAGTGTGGTGAGCAGCGTTTAAGGTGGAACGGGAAAAGTGGAATTAGGAGCTTTCGTCGTGTTTTCAGCGTGTTTTCGGCATGCTTGGCTGGTCTTGGACCGGTCGCGGCGTCTCCGCGTGGTCAGGTCCTAGTAAACGTCGCAACGTCCCCACACACGCTCGTCGTCCGCCGCTCTTCTCGCCCTCTAGCCGCGCGTTATCTCGCGTTATCTCGCGAGATCGTCCGTCGGCAACGTCGCCACGTCTCGCCGCGATGCTGCTCCGCTTCGGCGTGGTTGTGACCGCGGAGCGCGCCGGCGTCGAGGTGCTCGTGTCCGGCTCGCCGGACGAGCTGGGCCGCTGGGACCCGGCGCGCGCCCTGCCCCTGAGTGTCGCGCGCGGCGCGCCCCAGTCGCCGCGCGAGCCGCGCCTGTGGGTGGGCAACGCGCGCCTCGCGCCGCCGCGCCCGGGCCGCTTCTGGTTCAAGTTCATCCAGCGGGTCGGCGGGGAGACCGTCTGGGAAGGTACCCGACAATTCCACGCTGCCGCCTCACAGTACGTTACATGTCGGTGGCGCCCTGGGGCGCAGGAGTAAGAAAGGTGATTTGGACCTGCGACTAACTTGACTAGGTCTGACACCAAATTAACATTCCAACCACAGTCAAAGCTCGCAAATTCCACGCGGGACTACTTCACAGACTGGTTGGAAGAAAGGGAGGTCATGCAGCACCATTCTCTGCCAGCCTCTTAATAAATAGGGGCTCCAGTTTACATAATCACTGCTCTGTACCGTTACTTTTACAGCATTCATCAGGCGCCCTGATCCAGAGCGGCTTACAATCAGTAGTGACAGGGACAGTCCCCGCCGGAGACACTCACAGTTAAGTGACTCACTCAGGGACACAATGGTAGTAAGTGGGGGTTGAACCTGCGACTCCCAGGTCCCTGGTCAGGGAATATAATAGGAAAAAAAAATAAAATCACCCAGCACAATGACTGAACTAATCAGTCTCTTCAATATTCACTTATTATTCAATGTTAGCAAATTTAGCCATGAGATAATTACCATTTTAAAATAAGAACATTCATTACAGTCTTACTGAAACATTACATTACGCTCCAATACTCTTTATTTCAGGGTCTTTCATTAGAGAATGGAAGACTGGGACATGCATTTAGAAAGGCGCTTTATACCAGTAGGTGGCAGAAGAGCTCAAGCAATGGGCGCATCACCATCTTGGTGTCTTCATGTCCACATGTGTCCAATCACAACAACAGATAAGTCACAGTTGTGTAAGAATAAGTGCAGGGACAGAGACTTTTGGTTCTGAAACGCAGAGGCACTGCAAGCATCTGCAGACGTCCCTTAAAAAGACACGACTCGGTCCATCCGTCTCATTCTTGTAACCTTTTAGTTTTGGCCTTCCCTCGTCCTGTTGCTTTTGGCAGAAATTATGGCTTGTCATTTGGAAGCATGCATCAGACATGCATCATCACAAGAGCAGAGTTTCTGGAGCTCTCCTAAAGGCCAGGAAATTCTGCACAGTCACAATCGCTTTAATCACTTTACTTACCTCCAGAATTAAGAACATTTATTGTCTTGCGGGATATTTTATTGTTACAGTGTTGTCCAACAAATTGTCCTAGGCAAGCAAGCTAAATAAGATGGGTAAACATATGATATTAGCATCATAATGATGTAAAACATTTTCTGTTAAAAGGTTCCGTAATTGTTCGGGGCTCCTGCGATCCCAGATGTATTTTTCAGCTGTCAAATATTTCTCAGCAGCGTTCACGCGAGGGTTCGTCAGTACGTGATGAACCAGGAATTGAAAATGTACACATTTCAGGTACATTAGGTGATTAAAAACCTCCGCAGGATGGATGGAAGGGAAGTGGAGAAAATCGCTGCAGTAAAAGTCCCTGAAATTCCTGCAAACGAGCGCCATGGACAGACGTGAGACAAAGACGAGTCTTTTTGGCAGTGCCCACCACCGGCAAGCTGGCTCTCGTCTTTTGGAAAAGATGTAACGGATGATACCCGGGGTTGGACGCGCCAAATGGATGACCGATGTCCAGGGGGGGGACGGTCCTGTGTCCTGGGAAGAGGCCAGTTATCAGGACAACCTTCACATTTCAATTCTCTGCTTTGTGCTGAATAGGACAACAGGTCTGTAGTGCGGCCAGACGACTCTAAATATCTTCATCATCCTGATGTGGGCTGTCGGAGGATATCTCTGGGTCGGTCCTGGGAGGAAGTTATTCCCGCTTTGAGAATAACTGCAATAAACGGACTGATAAAAGGAGCGCATTGCGCTGTATAAATATAACGTATTGTCGTTAGTGGTAGTCGCCTAGCGGGAAGTGGAACATGACAGCAAGGTCTCTCCCCGCCCCTGTGTGCCTGAGAGAGAGAGAGACACTTAACCTGGACTTCCTCCAGAGAAATGAACCTGCATCTCGAGAACGTTAATCCACTCTGGATCCACTCGGCCAAAGGAGCTAATGGAACGGAAATCTGGAATAGGGGCTGTGCGGGGTCCAGAAACGACAGGAGAAATGCGGATCCAGATTCTCCGGAACATCCGCCTGGTAGTTTGGTCCGAGAGGGGTGCAGAGTTTTACGGCTGTGCGGCGCACCTCGCCCGATCCGGCCCAGCGTCGGCGTCGCCTCGTGATGAATATCCACTCGATACGGGGGGCCTGGCCCCGCTGCGGAGCGCCGTTCATTTATCACGAGAGCGCAGGTTATAACTCCACTAATTCTTCCCGCTCTTCTCTTCACGTACGCTAAATTGGCCTAGGAGATGGTAATTATTCCCGCGCACTAGTGATTATTGGTGAGTGTGTTGTGTTTGTTTAAGAGTTCATTAGTCAGGCTCGAAGGAAATTAACAGAGTTTGCCCAGAGTGCCAGATGAACCTGATCTTAAAGAGGTGGAGAAAAGAGAGGGAACGTGACGCGGAAAGGAAAGTGAAAGGGGAAGGGGAAATGAAGAGAAATGAAGCGCCAGAGAATGAGGTGTCAACTTGTTGACCTTCCAGAACTATCTACTCACACACACACACTATACCTTTCGGCCGAACTAACTTCATTATACACTCCCTCAATGACCTTTATTCTTCCATGCATGCTCACACACTGAATGTCACCTGCTCACCTAAGCGCGTGCACCACACACAATCTCCAATCGCCATGCACATGCCATGCAATGTAGATTTTTGTGCCTTTTGTGTTGCATCAATGAAACAGGCAACGGGCCCCATCACGACCGTTGCTTTTCGTATGACGAGCAGAATGTGGTGGATGGAGTGTACTGCAATCCGATTGGCCACTGGATTGAGGGGAGCGGGCACACGGACGAGATGAAGCACACCACCGACTTCTACTTCAGCATTGCTGGAGCACAGGCCATGCATTTCTCACAGTAGGTAGACAATATATAACATACCAACATACAACATATGCATGTGTGTACAAAAAAAAAATGGGACCAACCTTGTTGGGTTGTATCCTGTTAACATGCCAGGTATGTATTCAGAGACTAGTTGCAGAAATCTAATTAACTAGAAGCCCGTGTTCAGATTTTACTACTGGACGAATGCACTCTCGACAAAATGAATCCAGCAGCATTCTAAATTAACTGCGGCTGTTTTTAATGGTCTTTTTGGGAAGTCCGAATAATTAATATTAGGATATGCACTCACATACTCCGTACTGAAAAGGACAGTTTTTGCTGGTCGTACATGTTTTCCCTGTTACAGCAGTGCTTTCAAAATGAAGCTAAGTTATAAACTGATGAGGGTTAAATGAAAGACCAGAGGAGAACATTTCGAAGGGAATGAATGGGAGTGTGTGACACTGGTTAGTACATCTTCATGTAAGGATCAATATAAATCTAGTGATCTGGAAGAGGTTATGTTTTTGTATTAAAGGTGTACTTTAAATGTGAGAAAGAGGTTCAAATATACAAATGTAAGTAAATAGATAAGATAAGATAAGATCAACCTAACCAATGCTTTTCAGCAAAGTTGTGCCATTATATATTATATTATTTATAGATGCCTATCACAACAGAGGAACAAACCATCTGACAGCACATCTCAGTAGCGGCACACCAACCCACACCTTCTAATAAAAACATAATTACATAAGGGAGTGGGCCTTAAACTGAACCCTGTGGAATACCTTGATTTATCATTCTCAGTACTATTCTCATAGAGAATATAGGTTTATGATTATAATATTATAGGTTCGGGACCCTCACAATCCGATACTTGTAACTCACAGGTTAGCATTGCTTGATTGGACATATATATCTATATCTTACATCATAATTTTTTCTTTAAAGACTGTGCCCTCTCTCACACCTTCCCTTTAATCTTGGCACATTTGACAGCACCTTCTAGTATGTCTTTAAGTCATGTGTATTTTAGGCTTACAATTCCCGAATTTAATTTAAAAAGGTGATATCAACTGTCATGGTCAGGGGAGTTTCAAAAAACCTTTGGTCTCATACACCTTTTGTGTCTGTGTGTGTGTTAGCATGCAGACACCATACCATGGACGCTTCAGACTGAACTATTTCAAAGAAGGGCTTTTGTTCTGCAAGGGCTTTGATCACGTTCAGTTTGGACATTGAAACACGCACACACTCACACACACACACACACACACACACTGTCGGGGAATTTACATTCCAGTCTGTGCATCTGTGATTACAATTTCAATTAATCTAAACTTTTGATGACCTCTCTCAGTGGTTGCAAATTTGGCATGAGGGCACTGCTATAGACGTTTAATGGCTTTAATGTGTTTAATTATTATCTTCAAGAGCAACAACCATTCCATTTGACGATATGAGGCTTAAGGGTAGTGGTAGCTGAGTAGGTGACAAGCTGACTGTCACAGTATTAGTACCTTTTTCTCTACAGGGGCTTCATTTGGTAAATATTTACAAGGTAATATCAGTGGACTGGTGAATTGTGTGAAAAGTGAATTGTAATGTACAATTGTAATTGTGTTGATTGTTTAAGTACTACTGCTGTGCAGGTCTATGATCATCTATGTAATCAATGATTATTATCATTATCATTGAATGCTTAATCATTTGCTTGATTTAATTAATGTTATTTGAACAGAACAGAAGGAACTGTACATGGTGGCATATGTGACTGAAGGACAAAAGGAGAAGGTTGGGGTGTTGGGCAGGAAAGTGATGACAGTGGTGTTTTCTCTATGTCAGATGTCCTTGCAACAAGACAAAACATGAGGTCTTGTTCTTGAAGTGCTGAGAATGTAGGGGAAGGGAATCGAATCACTTTAGGTAGAAAGCTTTCGCCCTTCATAACAAGATTGTATGAAGTGCAAACCACTTGAGGTTCATTCGAAACTGGCCACCATAATCAGATTTCTATTAATATCTCTGCATTTGTGAAGGGAAAAAGAACTAAATTCACCTCACAGTGTCTTCTGATTATGAAACATGGTATTTCAAGGCTACATTACAGCTTCTGTAATCTTTTGGCACAACATTGTAAAACTGTTATGGTGTTTTTCGGTGTGAGGTAGTGGTCTTCACTGCTGACCCAGCAGATCAGTGTTTGGCTTAGGTCAGCTTTGTGCGAATCCATAATTTACATAATGCCTTCCCAATTATTGCAGCCTTGTTTTAGAATTTTGCTGCTTCCCTTAGGAAACGTTATTAGCTATTTTGCACACAGATACACAACTGTACAAACCATGCATTACCTACTTAATCATCTCAGTATAGCAGTGTTGACGTCTGTTAGCTGTGCCAATGTGGTTTTGTGCTCTATTTTCAGATAAAAAATAAATGACTCCTTTCCTAAACTTGCCTATTTTTCCAGAGTGCTGCCACGGGTGTGGCTGGGAAGTTGCCCACGTCAGCGGGAACATGTGACGCTGAAACTAAAGTATGAACTAGGTGTTACGGCGGTGATGAACTTCCAAACAGAGTGGGATGTGGTCAACAATTCCTACGGGTGTCGTCTGGACAGTTCCGAGGTCATGACCCCAGAGACCATGATGCACCTGTACAAAGAGAACAACATCGCATATGTCTGGATTCCTACACCAGACATGAGTACTGAGGGTAAACAGACAAACACGTTCACCGTTTTGTATACAGCGGGGAAAATAAGTATTTGACACATCAGCATTTTTATCAGCTAGGGGATTTCTAAGTGGGCTATTGAAACAAAATTTCCACCAGATGTTGCCCTCAAGCCAAATATTGAATTCATACAAAGAAAGCCGAACATTTAAGTATACAAGTTGAGTCATAATAAATAAAGTGAAATGACACAGTTAATGATGATAACAAGGTCCAAAATGGCATAGAAAGCCAGGAGATCACCTGAAATCTGTCAGTATTGAGAGAGAAACCGTGCCCCCTATTGGTATCAGATGCTTTAGTCCTAATTGATGGCCTATAAAGGCTTCTCATTACCCAGCAGGCACGCAGAAAAGACTTCATGATGGGCAAAAGCAAAGAACTCTCCCAAGATCTTCGTAACCTTATCGTTGAAAAGCATTCTGATGGGAATGGTTATAGTCGCATCTCCAGAATGCTGAATGTTCCTGTGAGCACTGTGGGGTCATTATCACCATAAACTGGCCACGATCAGGTGCTCCACGTAAGATCCCTTTCCGAGGAGTCCAAAGAATAATCCGGAGACCAGACCTCTCCAAGAGCCAAGAACCACTCTGGCAGAACTTCAGGAAGACCTTGCATCAGCAGGTACTGTTGTTTCAAAGAAAACTATAAGCAATGCACTGAACCGCCATGGCATCCATGCACGCTCAACACGCAAGACTCCATTACTGAACAAAAAGCAAATTGAGGCTTGGTTAACGTTTGCGAAACAGCATTTGGAGAAGCCTGTGGATTACTTGGAGACTGTAGTATGGTCAGATGAAAGCAAAATTAAACTTTTTGGCTGTCCTTCTACACACCATGTTTGGAGCAAAAAAGGCACTGCCCACCACCCCAAGAACACCATACCAACAGTTAAGTTAGGGGTGTGGAGGCATCATGGTTTGGGGCTGCTTTTCAGCAAGGGGTACAGACTTCATATTATTGAAGGCAGGATAAATGGAGAGATGTACCGGGACATTCTGGATAAAAATCTGCTGCCATCTACCAGAAAGCTGAAAATGAAAAGATGGTGGACATTTCAGCAAGACAATGATCCCAACACAAGGCCAAGGAAACAATAAAGTGGTTTCAAAGAAAGAATATCAAGTTGCTTGAATGGCCCAATCACCTGACCTAAATCCCATAGAAGATTTATGGAGAGAACTCAAGATCAAAGTTCACAAAAGAGGCCCAAGGAACCTTCAAGATTTAAAGACCGTTTGTGTGGAAGAATGGGCCAGGATAACTCCTGAGCAACGCAGACGACTGGTCTCTCCATACAAAAGGCGTCTAGAAGCTGTGATCACCAACAAAGGCTTTTCTGCGAAGTATTAAATAAAGTGTGTTTAATACTTATCCCCTGTGTCATTTCACTTTATTTATTATGGCTCAACTTTTATACTTAAATGTTCTGATATCTTTGTATGAATTCAATATTTGGCTTGAGGGCAATATCTGGTGGAAATTTTGTGTCAATAGCCCACTTAGAAATCCCCTTACTGATAAATATGCTGATGTGTCAAATACTTATTTTCCCCGCTGTATGTTGATTACTGAGAGATTTCATTTCCTGGCAGTATTCCTTTGTTTACGCAGGAGCAAAGGAAAATGCTTGACCTCAACTTACCAACATGCTCCCTGAGGAATAAATGATGTGCTGCTTTTTGGACAGAATGACAGGTTGTTATTCTGAACTATAGTGATACAAGATGAAGTCAAAATTTAGACCAGTTTTTACAGAACAAGGACTGTGTCTAATACAAGCTAGAAGGCAGAAATTGTATGTAGAGGTGGTAGTACCCTAGTGGGCAATACACCTGCCTATGCACGAGAAGACCCCACTTACTACCATTGTGTCCCTGAACAAGTCTCCTATTCTCGAGTGTCTCCATGGGGACTGTCCCTGTAACTCTGGATAATAGCCCCATTAATGTTGTAAATGTGATGCAGTAATGTGTGTCGCCCCCTGCAGGTCGTGTGCGTATGCTGCCCCAAGCAGTGTTGGCTCTGTGGGGCTTGTTGGAGAATGGACACATTGTGTACGTTCACTGTAACGCAGGCGTGGGCCGCTCCACAGCAGCCGTGTGCGGCCTGCTCCGCTACGTGTTGGGATGGAGCATGCGCAAGGTGCAGTACCACCTTGTCAGCAGGAGAGCTGCAGTCTATATTGACGAGGAGGCACTACTACGTGCCCACGATGACTTCCTGTTGAAGTATGGCTGTCTGCGCTCTTCAATCTGCATGTCAGAGTCATGAGGACACTGCCACCCGTTGGCCTGAGGAGAACAAAAATGGCATCCAAAATAGGACCTCCAAGCTAAAGAGGCCACAATGACTTAAAACTAAAAATGTAAAGTTGCAGTCAAGGGCTGCAATAAAATACTGTTAAACACAAGTGGAGAAAGAAGTGTTGTGTGAGGGTGCAATGGCATTAGGAACATTAACAACATTAACTTTACAGTTATTATATTATATTATATTATTAACAATTAAAGCGGTTCCATGGTTGTGTTTTTGGGGGAAGTGTGCATTGGGGCAACACATGAACACCAAGGCCAATTCAGCCACTAATTTCAGGCTTCACACAGAGCATTACACATACATTTAAACAGGGGCTATTGCGAATTGTATATCATTAAGAACTGCTTTTGTGGTGTTAACCCAATGATCAACGTTGTGCAGGTTTTCATAGAATGGCTTCATTATGGAATAACGCCTTCACCCATGCAGCTAAAACTATTTTACCCCCACATCAGAAGTGTCAGATGTTTTAAATTTGCTCGCTATGATCTCATCAATGTGAGATTAATCATTTTGCAACTGAAAGAGCCAGAAAAAAAAGTCGCAGAGGAAGAACTGAGACCAAGGGAAGAGATAAATTGGGTGATATTAAGTGCAGGGGGAGAGAAAGAATTGGCCAGATAAGAGTGTCACTTACCCACAATGCCCCTTGAAGACACTGAACACCAAGGGCAACCGGAACAACCTGTGATTTAGAAGGGGGAAAAACGCTTCTTGTCAAATTATAAACTCTCAAGTACTGAAGGAGCGAAATCTGTAATGCTGACAGCGGGCAGGGTTCTCCTCGCCAAGAAAACATCTTATAAAAAGACACCTGGAGGACCGAGAATGGTGTTTACTGCCGGCGACATGGGGAGCCAGAAAATAAAGGAGGGGAGAAAAAAAAAGAGGACGGTGAGGGACAGCGGAGGCTGTTCCACGAAACCCTCCACTCTCTTTAAAAATCCTGTTTCCATCCACTCATCCTTTGTGCCTCACTTCAAAGCACAACTGGTCTGGAAAGATATCTAGTGCTCTGCATGTGTGTTGGAAGAGGGAAGAACCGCTGTGATGCTGAGCTGTGTGTGTGTGTGTGTGTGTGTGTGTGTGTGTGTGTGTGTGCGTTGGAGTTGTAGCATCCAAGTCATCGGTAGAGACGGATATTAGAGGCTAAATGCTGTCAGGGGCAGAGCGCCAGAGTTTGAGTTTTACACAGACGGCTTCTCAGAGGCTTAACACACAACTCCGCGCAGGCAGTATAAATCACTTATATATGTCTGCAGAGAGTGTGTGTGGGTGCGAGATGTGTGTGTGTTGAGAGAAACTCGATGTGCATGATTGTGTGGGAATGAGAATCTTATGTAAAGTGTGTGTGTGTGTGTAATATAGAGAAACTTACATTAGTGAGATTAGATTATGAGTGTATACGTGATGGAGATGGAACATTATTTGAATTTGTGTATATGAATAGGAAATGTAATGTGTATGCTTTTGTGATGAAAAGATAATCTTATGTAAATGAGTGTATATGAGTGTGTAGTGTGTGTGTGTGTGTGTGTGTGTGTGTGTGTGGTTGTGTCCCTGCGTGAGGTTGTCTGTAGCCCAGGAGATACGGGGCTTCCAGCTCTCAGAACAGCACCACATGGGGAGAGCAGAAGAACATTAAATCTCCCTCCCTGCACAGAGCCACCAAAACACCGCCACCCGCGCTGCCAGCAGCTGGTCATGTGACATTCGCCATCCCATATCTGCCTGTTGAAATTCACCTGCTACTGCTACAGGTTGACGTTCGAGCCAGATACACTTTTTGTGAGGCGAGGTCTCGCGCACCCACAATGCACTGCTGTGCTACAGCTCACAATCCTCCAACTTTAAAAAAATGTTTTTAATGACTCAACAGAAGTTGTGTTCACTGAACCCTCCTCCTCTGCCGAACCTGGCTCGCTGAGCTCGGAGCCTTGTGCCTGTTTGTTCGTTAATTGTTGAAGGTAATTGCGTTTAATGCTAAATGAAAACATCTATAATGAGTGTTTCTCGGGTGCTGCGGTAACCTGTAATAAGCTGCAAATGTCTTTCGGAAAGGAGGTGTGTCGGGGGCCAGAAAAACACAGACTTAATAATCATACGCAATTAAAATTCAAGGAGGATGGGGGAAAATGGGCCACAGAAGGTTACATCAAATTGAACACACACACATACACGAAAACTAATACTCGCACACACATCAGACTTTGTAAAAGAAAGTCTTAACCCTTTGTGGGTGACAGCAAGACATGGTTGATTTTAGGAGGACAACACTACAGCAAGCCCATAAACAGTGTGGTTGAGGAGGTATGAGACTTTGAGCAGAACAAGCACTCGGGTGCGTGTACCAGACGCAGACTTAATTTGAAGAACCTCAGGTCTTTCGGGCAAAGATGAACAAAAAACCTGCTTCTTGTTTCAAAGTCATCCTCAAGGCTGGTCAAAGCAGTCAGATGTTTGAGGAGCCAGTGGTAACTGGAATGCCTGAGATAATAGATACATAACTAGTTAATGATCTCAGTTGCAAATGTTTATTGATTATATGAGAAGGCACCACTAGGTGGAGCTGTCCGACAGTGGTCAACAAAAAGCCCCTTGTGATTTCTGCCATGTTGAGTGAATGAGGCGGCACAGGAGTACAGTATCATAACAAAAGAGGTCTTTAATAAATGAAAAGGAACAGGTATGATGGCCATATACATATACGAAATCCACAAAGATTTGGGGTGGTAGTAGCCTAGTGGGTAACACACTCGCCTATGAACCAGAGGACCCAGGTTCAAATCCCACTTTACTTTTTCTTGGCAGACACTTTTATCCAAAGCAACTTACAAGAGAAATACATTTTACATTTACAGCATTTATCAGACGCCCTTATCCAGAGCAACTTACAATCAGTAGTTACAGTGACAGTCCCCCCCTGGAGACACTCAGGGTTAAGTGTCTTGCTCAGGGACACAATGGTAGTAAGTGGGATTCGAACCCGGGTCTTCTGGTTCACAGGCGAGTGTGTTACCCACTAGGCTACTACCACCTAAGAGCCCTGATAAGGCCTACTACATAGACTTACTACCATTATGTCCCTGAGCAAGACACTTAACCCTAAGTTGCTCCAGGGGGGGGACTGTCCCTGTAACTACTGATTGTAAGTTGCTCTGATAACGTCTGATAAGTGCTGTAAATGTAAAAATAATCATATTCAGCTGTGGGTCATTAGGACCATAACCATGAATTTAATGCCACCTGGTGACTCTAGGGGAACCATGGCTTAGCAGGGCACAACAGTCACAGGGAGTGGAGGGGCAGCAAACACCGGACCACCATGTTTCCAGTCCTTGCATTGTTCCAGTTCAGTCTCCAGCCGCCAAGGCACAGGCAGACCTTGGTTGGCACATCTGGTCAGGTGTCTCCTGACAGACAAGACAGACACCATGGAAACACACACAGGGTGCCAGCTGAGGTGGGGCCGTGACTGGCAGATGCTGGCCATGGCTGGCTGCCATGTCAGGAGCTGGTGTCTCCGCAAACATGTCAGAACCATTCTGCCAGACACAAGACTTATGGTGGTGCAGGTCTCTCTCCCCTGACAGGGAGGGCTGCTGAACCATCACTCATACCCTTCAAACTCATTCTGTTCCGATCTCTACCAGTAATCTTCGGCATCCTCCTCTGGCTCCCTGTGCATGCCCCATGGGACTTCCCACTCATGGTCTTCCTCTTCTTCCCACAATCACTCCTTCCTTGCTGTCTTCATTGGGTTCAAACCGAGACATGGACTGTGCTGGAAAAAATTGACTTATAGTCCCAAACCAGTACAAATTAAATTATACTCAGCTGCTGGTATTAACCCTGACTGTGAATTGATGCCACTATGTTAATAAAATTTGGAAAAAAGCATAAATATTAATGCAGTACCTGCGAGGAGGCTTAATGTTGTGCACGAACGAAGAAGGGGATTTTATAGACATGACAATGAAACCCAGCAGACAAATCAGAAGAAGGTCAAAAGTGTGGTGATCTGCTGAAGAGCTTAAGATCACACCCTGAAGTGTCCCACAGAGATGTGTGTGCTCCAGTGTAGTTAAGCATTGCTGGATTGTGAGTGTGCGTCTAACGCAGAGAAACAGCCCTAATGAGTCTTATCTGAGGCTGAGCATGCAAGCGTAATGTGTTAATAACTGCAGGAGATCGAACAGACCCCTGCACCAGTTAGGGATCTATATATGTCATAACGAACCTCAGAAAGCCACAACTGTATTAAAATGCAGCCCACAGCAAGCTTACTACAAACACATAGAAGTTCAGGGATAAAGCACCAGGGCTAAAACGTCAAGTCGGAGTCCCAGCTGGTCCTCTCTGTCTAAGAACGTGACTGTTCCTCTGGTTGAGGGAAAGTGTATCACTCAATACAAGGTGATTGCTACACAGCGGTGGAACTGGAATCAAAAGTCCATACTGCATAACTAGCCAGAATGTTCCAGATTTTGTCAACAGTTTAGATGATTATTATTATTATTATTATAATGCAATGATTTAAGGTTGTGCTGTTGTGCTGTTACACTGTTATTTCCTTATTAGTCTTGCATTTAATTTAAATGTTACCTCACTGGAAAAATATATAATATCAAGAAGAAAATTTTGATTGATATTTCTGAGAAAGAAAGACTGAATCAATAGTGACTTCAAGCACAAGGCTGACAGAAATATTGTGACACTGAGCTATAAATCGCCATGACAACAGGAAATTAAGAGATGAAGAAAGGGAGGGTAGATACATGTGTCCACCTTAGGGGCCCAGCAACCCCAACATCAAAGTGCAGGGGTGTAGCGTACACAGAGCAAGTGTGTGTTGTGAGCGATAGTGTGAGTGTGTGTGTCTGTGTGTGAGAGAGAGATAAGTCTCACCATCTGCTCTCTTCTTCTCTGAATATTTTGAGGTCACGCCGAGCTCCCCACAATGAGTCAGCCACCCCCCTCCCCCCCTCCATCTCTTCTTCTCTTTCCTCCCGGAGCTCCTTCTCTGTTCCTTCCATCTTATTTGTGTCCCGATGGTTTGTTCAGGTGAGACATTCATTCCACTCGGCACAATCAGTCACAGACAGAATCTGAGACGGCCATTTCTCTCATTTTCGCGGTGTCTCGCTCTCCTCCTTTGGGCATTGAGAGTCGATATGAGGGCCACACTCCCATACAGATCCAGTGAGCCCTAGACAGACACAGTCTAATGCAAATGAGACACTTTGTTAATTTTAACAAGAAAATGGAAAAAAGAAAGAAAATGTTTTAAATCCAATTTGTGTATTCATAATTCCAGTAATCAAAATTCATATTCAGTTACCCATTTATTATGCCAGTCTTCCCAGCATGCACAATAAAAAGAGAAGCAATTGCATTTCAACACATGTAATGTATATACTGAAATAACCAAATCTCCATATTGTTTTTAGTTGTACTATAAATGTGTACAATGATCTGACTGTGGAGATGCTCAGAATAACAAATGGCCTGATGAAATGTTTGGATGTGAAAGACACTATTTTCTTGAGCTATTTTCCTAGTGCCAGGTGGACTGGCTGAAAAGGTAGAAATAGAATCCTGCAGACCAGCACACAGCAATTGAGAATATTGAGAAGAATAACTAAATTATCACAGCAGCTGTGAATATTAACATATTTCCTGATGTTCCACTAGTGGTACGTATACTGCAGTTTGAGAACCAAGGACCTTGTCACGACTGAGGCAGGGTGAAGGACGACTGCAAACAGTAAAAAGGACTTTGCCTCACACTGAACTGTTCTCCTTCCCAGCCGCTAGCTCACGTCTACACTGGCTCCTTGAAGGAGGTAAGTTCAGCCTTGAAGCCCCGGCATGCCCAAGTCCCATGCCTTGCCATTGGACTTCTGACAGTCTCCAGATCACTGAAGGACGTCACGACTCGAATGGAATAATTCCACGCAGATAAAAAACGGGAATAGGCGCAGACTGAACACACCTCAGTTACTGCGTTGGAGGATCAGGCAGGTTTAAATATGAAGTCCTGGAAGACTGTGGCGGCACTGATGTGACAGGCCTAGGCATGAAACACAGATGGGCCTTAGCAGCATTACAGTTCATCTGTATATTTACACCCACATTTTCTTTCCGAAAAATGTCAATAAACGTATTTCATTTTGTCTGGGTAATAAATCAATCAAAATTGAGTATACTCATATTAAAAATATTATTTTCTTATAAAAATCTTAAGCTGCATTAGATTTTTCAACCGATTCTCAGTCAGATGGGATGATGTTAGAGATGATCAGGTAGATGTAGGTGTTAGGGGGCAATGTTAGAGATGTTGAGGCAGATGAAGGTGTTATGTAGACTCTGAAAGACATTTGCACAGATTTCAGGCATTAAAACAGCAGGCTCAAAATTAGTCAAAAGTTAATTTTTCTCTCGATTGCTTTAATTTAGTTTGACATCTCTGTTGGGAGAAAATTGGAGCATGTTTGACTCTATGCTTAAATGAGTTTTAGCATCACACTGAGACAAGCAGAAGAGAGAGTGTGTGTGTGTGTTCGTACTTCAATCAGTATGGAAACATTGTGACCAAACAATTTGGTGTTATATCAGAGAGGGAACACTAAAAATACTCTGGTAATAATGTATTTACCACACATCGGACCACACATGTCTTAAAATATTATGTATTTCATATTGCCTCCAATGCACATAATAACTTGAGGAATGCCTGCTGAGTACATTTGAGTTGTTTGCACTAAGCCCTCTGGGAGATACCATAAATACATATATCATCTCAAATAGAATATATGTGCATTTACACCTATATGTAAAAACTCAGTTTCCATTTTTCTGTAGGAAGGTAGCTGCATAGTAGCTGCTTTTCTCACAAAGACTAGTATTATAAAGCCACACACACCAACTTCATTAGGTCAAGAAGGCTCTAGGATCATTCACATTTACATTTACATTTACAGCATTTATCAGACGCCCTTATCCAGAGTGACTTACAATCAGTAGTTACAGGGACAGTCTCCCTGGAGCAATTTAGGGTTAAGCGTCTTGCTCAGGGACACAATGGTAGTAAGCGGGATTCAAACCCGGGTCTTCTGGTTCATAGGCGAGTGTGTTACCCACTAGGCTACTACCACCCTATGATCACACTCCATTAAAACTCCATTAATGCTACCAACCTAGACCAGATCTTCCACACTGCAGGAATCAGAACAGCACAGCAGCAGCAGGTCATCTGAAGCCAAGTTAGGCCAGCTCACTTCTAAAAAGGACGTCTCCCGCCTTGATAAAGAAAACAGTGAAAACATTTGAAAACAGTGTCATTCATTAATTTGTAATCTAAAATTTTCCATATCTAAAATAAAGGAAAAAATTTATTCAAGAATTACTTCTACAAGTAATTCAGAACCCCTCTATCAGTATCAATGTTCTGGAGGTTAGTCAAACAGCTTGCTAACAAACATGGCTAACTTACTGAGATATTTGTTAACATTCTCGAAAGTATGACAAAATCAAATTCTTATACTAAATTTCTTATACTAATTTCTAAAATACATAATGTCAGTTTTTACATGAATAATTATTGCATTTAGCAGATGCCCAGGTCTAAAGCAACTTACAATCAGTAGATACAGTGACAGTGTCTTGCTCAAGGACATAATGGGTGAGGTTTGAACCTGTGACTTTGGTCTTCTGGTTCATAGGTGAGTGTTTAACCCACAAGGCTACTACCGCCCAAGCTATCAGAGTTATATAAAAAAAATTTATTCTCAGTCCTCTGAAGGTTGCCGGCTCAATTGCCAATGCGCCAAGGTGCCACTGAGCAAAACATCATCCCCACACACTGCTCCCTGGGCGCCTTTCATGGCTGCCCACTGCTCAATAAGATGATGGGATAAAAGCAGACAACAGTGTTCATTGTGTGCACAGTGTGCTGTGCTCGCTGTGCATTATAATGACAATCACTTCACTTTCTTATTCAATACATGTAAATTTGCATTTTTTGTAATATTGTAGTTCTCAAGACCAATTTTTGTGGTTTCAGTCTCATCTTGGTTTCAATGCTATTTGTTCTCGGTCTTGTCTTGGTCTAATACATCGGGCCCTTACACACCATCATGGAGTCTGTTTCTTACTGTTTGAGCACATTTGTGGCCTTCTGGAGGTCATTTTTTCAGGCCTCTGGCAGTGTTCCTCCTGTTCTACGTTCCTTCTGCTGGGTTGTTGCCCTCCTACGGCCTCCTCCACATCTCCTGATGTACTGGCCTGTCTCCTGGTAGCACCTCCATGCTCTGGACACTATGCTGAGAGACACAGCAAACCTTCTTGCTACAGCTCGCATTGATGCACCATCCTGGACGAGCTGCACCAGCTGAGCAACTTGTGTGGGTTGTAGACTCCGTCTCATCCTACCACTAGAGTGAAAGCACCGCCAGCATTCAAAAGAGACCAAGTCATCAGCCAGAAAGCATAGGAACTGAGAAGTGGTCTGTGGTTTATTGGGGACATCTTGCTAATTGCTATAATTTCCACCTGTTGTCTATACCCCTTGCACAACAGCGTGTTGACAGTTTGATTTCACAGAAATGTTACTGACTTGGAGTTACATTGTGTTGTTTAAGCGTTTCCTTTATTTTTTTGAGCAGTGTATTTGACACGTTGATTCATATGACAAGTTATGCGTCTGAATACTAAACAAACAAGCAGTGACTTATTGGGGGCTATTTTATAGAAGCTTTAGAAATATGAAATGACTGTCCTAAACTTGTGCCAGCAGACCGTGGTACAGAAACTGGGTGCGGTACCCGCTCAGTACACCCCGCCATCTCCTCTCTCTTCGTACCTCGCTAATGGGCAACAGAAAACTAGCGTCACGACCAAGACCAAATAGAGCCGAGACCAAGAACTGTAAGATTAGCATTTAATCCATCACCCTCAGAACCCTTCTATTTGATAAGACTAAGATAAGATAAGATTTAGGCAATTGTTACATTATTATTTTTTTTAATTGATCTATTAAAGTAACAGCAGATCCAGTACTTGGTCATAGAGCAGTACATTTTTATAATATATGAAATAGAATATAATTAAAAATATTATTTTGTTCACAGTTTTCCAGACCAGACCTGGACTTAGCGATTAGGCGCTAACAATGTCATGTCAGACTGTGTGAGCTAACAGAGTTTTTAAAAGGTCACCTTATTAATGGGCTGAGAATGCGTTATCCAGAAATGCACTCCAAACACCCAAAAAATGGTTATCAGCCCTGGCACCGGTGCTGATTCGCTTATTAGAGCAAGTTTTTCATTAGCTTTTACTCTGTAGATCTTCCTCATTATCAGAAATGAAAGCATGCAAACAAGGTCCTGTAGCCTGGCAAGTTCCTCCTTCCCTAGCAGCAGCTAACAAGCAAACCATTTCTTTTCCTGCACATTCATTCATTTCCAAAAAAGACGTGGCATTAGTGAGGCGTTTTATTTCCACTGGAATTAGCATCATTACAATACAACCCTGTATTACAATTTCTTGAAAGCGTTAGCAGGGGAAGCTGTTCATCATCAGAAATGGGCCGTCATGTACATCCCGACTGGTTCAGTTTGGGGGATCCATTTCACGGTGTCTGTCCCCTGTTGTGTTGCTGTTTCCGTGGCGACATGATAGGTCTGTTGAGAGAAGGAAACACCCACAACCCGAGGAGTCAGGATAACAGACTACCACGGAGAACCGCTTGTGCACATAGGGCCAGATTTACAAAGCAACCTGCACCCTGATTCAAGTGCATTAAATATTAGTCATATCTACACCTACTACAGGATGTGTCAGCATGCTTCACTCCTACATGCATTCCGGTTTATTAGAGGTTCCAAGTTAAAGGAGGAGCTATTGTGCATGTAGACAAGCAAACTGATATTTTTATTTTAATTGTTAATGAAACTGGACATTTTAGCTGCCTTACAAAATATTGGAGCAGATCACATTGGAAATGGTCGTACACAGACAATAAAATAGATTCTGAAGTTTTGGGAAACAATGTTGACGATGTCACTATGTCAAAAGAAGCTGTAAAGACAGATGCAGGTTTTTCTGTTAAGGTCATGTTTAGTGGTTAAAGAAAAAAGATGGCAAAACGTCCACTGTGATTTTAAGTCAACTGATGATGGGAAAGCGCTCTCAGTGAGAAAATATTGTTTTCTATCTGGAATAAAAACTCATCTTCTGTGCTGTCATCAATGATCAGTGACTACATGCCTAGTACTAGTTGCCAGTGCTGTAGCCTCCGTTGCCTCCTATATGGTGCAGAAAACTTGTTAATTTTCTGTCAGGAAGAGTTGCGCTCGAGTCATTGTTGTCTGGAATGACGATAGAAGAACTCTTATTCTTCAGAGACAAGGCCAGAGCATTGTAGGTTTTCTGACAACAGAGGCAGTTGAGAACCAGCCACATAAAGACTGTTAAGGGAGCCGATGCCTTGGAAAAAATAATGTGTCGCTCCTGCATTTGACGTTTAAATTATGGGCCATGGTCCTGTCTAGCCTCCAGAAGTTCTCTGATATAAAAAGAAAAGCCAGTGACAGGAAAGAGTTTCTGCTTGGTACAGTCGTATGGCTGCCCTGACCAGCAGCATCATCTCTACTGTCTGGAGGATGTGGCATTATGGCAGGAAGAAGTAGGATTCTACCCTTATTAGACCAGACAAAGTCATAAATTCAACCCAACACCTAAAAAATGGCCCCTTTTATTCTTATTACTTTTTTTTTATTATATTCTAAGCAGTCAGGTGGGTAAAGCCCATTCTGTCACACATAGTTTGATTATGTGTAAAATAAGGATAGGCCAAAACAGATGCAAACATCTTCAACAAGAAACTGTACCAATAATTCAGTCTTATTCACACATCGGCACGCCCTGCTCTGTGTGATTTCACACCATATTACAGCTGGGAGAAGCAGCACCGGATCAGACACATGGGAGCATTAAATATGCCACAGATTAACGAAGAATAGTTTAAGTGGCTGAATGCTGACTGAAAACAGCAGCGCATTAATTATTCTCCACTGAGAGAGGCACTTTCTTTGCTGAAAGGGAAAAACAGTCTTCTGGCTCTCAGCTCTTCTAATGGAGCTAGACCAGCGTGGTCTTAAAATGATCCTAATTTGAGCTGATTTTCGAGGAATGTAACTCCGTCCATCTCCTACCAGGTGATACTGTGGTTCCTGGAGGTCCGTGTCCACCATAGTACATGTTTTAATGTTGGTCTTCTGTGCATTAATAACTTGTTGATGATCAACAGATCGTAATTAAGGTTTTGGATGAGAACATTTGGCAAGTGGGTCTGAAGGAACGGAGCAGAAGCCCAGACTGCAGGAATCTTTGGGCTGATTCCAATGAAGCTTCTTGATTAGCTGGTAGAACATATGTTTTGAGCAGACAGACCAGACCTGAATCAAATTATTGTTAGAATAATTACTCTAATAGCTGCTCTACGAGTTTATCCATATAAGTGATCCAGTGGTCCATATCCAGGTCTGATGTTATTATATGTGCCTGCCCGAAACTCTCCAGGATATTACAGATGTTATCTTATCTGGCTGGACAAGTCAAGACTGACCAATGTAAGGTGGGTATTTCTGCTCATCTGATAGTGAGTGAATACTTGAACTATGAAAAAAGTGAAAGTGAAGTGATTGTCATTGTGAAACACTGCTGCACAGCACATGGTGACACAACAAAATGTGTCCTCTGTATTTAACCATAACCCTTGGTGAGCAGTGGGCAGCCATGTCAGGCGCCCGGGGAGCAGTGTGTGGGGACGGCACCTTGGTGGCTCAGGAATCAAACTGGCAACCTTCAGATGAACTCTTTGATGAAATCAAAATATGGTTATGCTTTGGTCTGTCCATTAGCCATTGTTTGGTGGATATTGTTTGCATTAGTGGCATTTATTGAGTGTGTGAACTGGGGTTATTTGTCTCTGAGTGTGTCAATGTGTGTCTGAGGCAGTAACAACTGGACTGATAACACTTCGGTTTATCCACTCTGTAATTACCCCTCAGCCTCAGGCATAAACTGTTACAGAGTAAGCAGAAACTCTCCTCTCTCACACACACCTTCACACACTTAGAGATCTGCGTCAGCAGAAATAAGAAGATTAGAAAACAATAAAACCACCTGCTTTTATTTCACTAGTACATTAATACGCAAATGTAAACCAATCACAGACTACTTAAAGTGGAAAGTGTATTTTTGGCTGACACTCAGTCTGAGCCCAACAAAAAAAACCCTAGGCCACCACTGCCTCTTCATGGCAAGGACTGAGAGACTCAGGAAGAGTTTCTATCCATTAATTTCCACAAATGCCCCCTCAACTTCTATTGGCTGCTCTCCTCCTTGTCCCACCCCTCTCCTCCTCATTAGCATATAAACCTACAGACACAGAAACAGCGCATCCTGGGGAAATCTCACTGTGGGACTGGGACAAAGTGGCTGTAATTCTGAACCAAGCCTGAATTTCAGAAAGACATTTCAGATACATAATTAGGGGACCACTAGGATCTATTTATCTTGTTAATAAAAATATCCCCATGTGTACAAGCATCATCAAATGATCTATGAAGAAACATACAGATAACACTCTGCTGACAATTCATCTCAAGCAAGAGGCATTGATTTGATCTGATGTGGTAAGTGCTCTGATGAAAAAGGTATCAGACAGACTTATTTTCTATCTCACTATCTCGCAAACCTACTACACACTCACATAATTAGCTCATTATCATTAAACTCATCATTTCATCTCACTCGAGAGCACATTCGTGTACGCACTTTCAGTTTGCTGGAAAATGATTCCTGATACTTTTTCATTCAACTGTAACATATTCCAAAAGATAAAAGTGAATTAAGTAAGTCAAATAAGGCTGTAACTGGATAAATGGGGGGATGGTTTGCCAGAAGTATAGACAAATTGAATGCATTAATAAGAGAGGATTTGGATGCTGAAAGTCTTGCAAGCGTCTATATTTGGACATTTACTCTGTACTGGACTTGAGAACTTTCATCTGTCCATCAGTGCAACATTTCTCTATGTCATTGTGTGGAAAAAAAAGGAATGGAGGCATCCTCCTGCTCCTGTCTCTGAAACCAGACATGCTCTCATTCACATTCACTCTCATTTGCCCTCTCAGAAATAATCTGCTCTTTATCTCCACTCAGGGACCAGGTGGAAGAGGTTAAAAGTCACCATGCTTCACCAAGTTTAAACAACTGGGGAGGAAATGAGCGACAGAGAGACTCAGATTCAAGCTACAATCTTTTCCCTCTGCTGGGAGTTTAATATAAAACCCAAGAGAACAAGGAGTCTGCAGTCAACTGTGTAGGAGAAAGGAACATAGAAAATATCTTCTCGGTTTCTTCTTCACCTTTGGCAAAAGTTACAGATTCCATTTCATAAATAGATTACATACACAATGTACATTTATGTAGAACGAGTGGAACTGATTTATCAGCATTAAGAATATGAGCCTATGGTTGAACATCAAGCTGAAAACGTAAATGTTCGCAGTGGAGAGAATGACCCTGAAGAAACTGCTATCCACCATGAACATAGGCCTCCCATCACCAGGCAGAAGAGTGAATTCAGCTGTCGCAGTCAGAAATATTTCATCCCTCCGGTCCATACAGCTCTATAACTCCTGCCATCGACAACGGGGGTTGAACCTGAACATCGGTCTCGCCACCGTCGCTCCATCTACTCGGCTGCAAGGTTATATGTCTGAGTCTTTTATAGGTTATATATTTATCAATCTATCTGTAAATCTATCTGTTTCTTGTGTCTGTGAAACACTGGAGCAGATGAGCAGGTCTTGGTCTTAGTCTACAGTCTCTGACTGTAACACACTCCCTGAAGGCGAGACCTGCAGGACCAATTTTTCTGCTGCTTCCAATCAATTCCCAGCCACGTCTCTGGAGAAAGGGAAGAGAAAGTTACAGTCAGTGTGTATGTCTGTGTGTGTGTTTGACTGCCTCACTCATTATCTGCATCCTTGGGTTTCTGTAGGTTTCAGGGGAGGGATAAAGACAGACAAGAGAAAAACATTTTTTTGTCCCCTAGTCTCAAAATTTCCAACCCTCAGCAACTTTTCCTTTCGTATAAAAACCAAGACTGCATCACTCTTATCCTTTTACTAACTTTATTTCTACACCGGTTCTCTCTCTCATTTCAACATTTGTCCACCGGGACCATCTGTATTGCACACTAAGTGATTTAAGTACACATAAAGCAACAAAGTACATTATGGTGTATGTGTGTGTTTTGCGCACAGGTTTTATTAAAAGTTATGCCAGGCAGGTGCAAAATTTAATATCCACATTATTGCAAAATGACCTTTAAAGTATATGAGTCTCAATCACACACCTCAGCTGCTTGTGTGTGAGTGGATGAATAAAGTAGAGGACAGAAGATCCATAAATAGTGCCGCTCAGGCGGAATGTCTGGGTCTGAGTCTGCAGGATGTGGAGGGCAATGACCCACCCAGGCCACCTGTGACCCCGCAGCACGTCAGAATCCACAGAGGCCCCCAGACATCCCATATGGGGACAGAAGTCAAGGACAGGTCAGGGCAAGCTTCAACTGGATTGGTTAAGCAGCTCGGTCTGTAAACATGGGTCCATAGGTGTGTGTGTGTGTGTGTGTGTGTGTGTGTGGGTGGGTGTTTGTGATGAGAAGCTGATGTATGAGAGTACGTGTGTGTTTATGGGGACAACACGTGATGGCAAAAATCAAATCAGGACACACACACACTGCAGTCTCGAGAGTAATTGCTGTGCTGCACTGGGGAGAATCTTTTGGGAGTTTAAATGAGATTCTACTGAGCACACCTGTGTGTGTGTGTGTGTGTGTGTGTGTGTGTGTGTGTGTCTGTGCACCTGCCATTTTCTGAACAATTACCCCTGGAAGCTTTATCTCAGCCAGTAATGATGGTTTGTGTGTGTGTGTGTGTGTGTGTGTGTGTGTGTGCGTATGTGTGTGCGTATGTGTGTGCGTATGTGTGTGTGTGTGTGTGTGTTAATGGTGAAAGCAAGAGAAAAATCTGTTGCGAAGTTGTGAGATATACAGGGAGTGCAGAATTATTAGGCAAATGAGTATTTTGTCCACATCATCCTCTTCATGCATGTTATCTTTCTCCAAGCTGTATAGGCTCGAAAGCCTACTACCAATTAAGCATATTAGGTGATGGGGTGTGGTCTAATGACATCAACACCCTATATCAGGTGTGCATAATTATTAGGCAACTTCCTTTCCTTTGGCAAAATGAGTCAAAAGAAGGACTTGACAGGCTCAGAAAAGTAAAAAATAGTGAGATATCTTGCAGAGGGATGCAGCACTTGAACAATCAAGCGTTTCATTCAAAATAGTCAACAAGCGCAAGAAGCGTGTGGAAAAACCAAGGTGCAAAATAACTGCCCATGAACTGCCACCAGTTTGGCCATATTTCAGAGCTGCAACATCACTGGAGTGCCCAAAAGCACAAGGTGTGCAATACTCAGAGACATGGCCAAGGTAAGAAAGGCTGAAAGACGACCACCACTGAACAAGACACACAAGCTGAAACGTCAAGACTGGGCCAAGAAATATCTCAAGACTGATTTTTCTAAGGTTTTATGGACTGATGAAATGAGAGTGAGTCTTGATGGGCCAGATGGATGGGCCTGTAGCTGGATTGGTAAAGGGCAGAGAGCTCCAGTCCGACTCAGACGCCAGCAAGGTGGAGGTGGAGTACTGGTTTGGGCTGGTATCATCAAAGATGAGCTTGTGGGGCCATTTCGGGTTGACACCTTCTTCAAGCAGTGGTACAGGAAGAAGTCTGCATCCTTCAAGAAAAACTTGATTTTCATGCGTCCAAGTACTCCACAGCGTGGCTGGCAAGAAAGGGTATAAAAGAAGAAAAACTAATGACATGGCCTCCTTGTTCACCTGATCTGAACCCCATTGAGAACCTGTGGTCCATCATCAAATGTGAGATTTACAAGGAGGGAAAACAGTACACCTCTCTGAACAGTGTCTGGGAGGCTGTGGTTGCTGCTGCACGCAATGTTACTTTACTTTACTTTACTTTACTTTATTTAGCAGACGCTTTTATCCAAAGCGACTTACAATGGGAAGACACCAGCAATTCTCGTTCGATTTCTATAGAATATCAAGTATACAAACTAAGAGCCCTGATAAGGCTTAGACTTGTCATTGAAGAGCATGCTCGGAGTGTTGGGTGCTAGACTAAGAAAAATTCTAATGTATTTATACATTTTGTATTTGTTTGTTCAATGTGTATGCATGTGTATGTGTTAAATTTGTCTGTAATATTTTTGGAATAAGAGGGTTTTCACCTGCTTCTTAAAAGTGGTGATGGTCTCGGCTAGTCGTGTGGAGGAGGGCAGGTTGTTCCACCAGCCAGGGACAACAACGGAGAACAGACATGATTGGAATCGGAGACCCCGTGAAGAAGGAATTTTTAGTCTCCTTTCGTTTGCCGATCTGAGAGAGCGTGTAGGAGTGTATCTAGGTAGTAGTGTGTTGATGTAGGAGGGCGCAGTTCCATTTACAGCCCTGTAGGCAGCATCAAGGATTTGAACTCAATGCGAGCCGCTACCGGGAGCCAGTGGAGGGAGGTAAGAAGAGGTGTAACATGGGTGTATTTTGGCTGATTGAAAATGAGACGGGCTGCCATATTTTGGATCATCTGGAGTGGTATTATGGTGACTGCAGAGGCTCCAGCCAGGAGAGAGTTACAGTAGTCGAGTTTGGAGATGACCATTGCCTGGACGAGGAGCTGCGTAGCCTGTTGTGAGAGAAAAGGCCGAATCTTGCGAATGTTGTAGAGAGTGAACCTGCAGGATCTGGAGATCGCAGCAACATGATTGTTCAAAACTCAGTTTGTTATCTATCCAAACCCCAAGGCTTTTTGCAGATGCCGTGGGTGTTAACAATAGCGATCCAATTTGAATTGAAAGGTTTTGCTGAGGAGAATTGTTGCCTGGAAAGATCAGAATCTCGGTTTTGGATAGGTTGAGTTGGAGGTGTCGCTCAGACATCCATGCCGATATGTCTGAGAGGCAGGCCGAAATTTTTGTTGCTATAGTAGCATCTTCTGGTGGGAATGACAGATAGAGCTGGGTGTCATCAGCATAAGAGTGATGTTGATGGTGAACAGATCAAAACACTGACAGAATCCATGGATGGCAGGCTTTTGAGTGTCCTTACAAAGAAAGGTGGCTATATTGGTCGCTGATTTGTTTTGGTTTTGTTTTTGAATGTCAGAAATGTATATTTGTGAATGTGGAGATGGTATATTGGTTTCACTGGTAAAAATAAATAATTGAAATGGGTATATATTTGTTTTTTGTTAAGTTGCCTAATGATTATGCACAGTAATAGTCACCTGCACACACAGATATCCCCCTAAAATAGCTAAAAATAAAAACAAACTAAAAACTACTTCCAAAAACATTCAGCTTTGATATTAATGAGTTTTTTGGGTTCATTGAGAACATGGTTGTTGTTCAATAATAAAATTATTTTTCAAAAATACAACTTGCCTAATAGTTCTGCACTCCCTGTATTATATAGGGTCTGTCAAGGTAAAACATTTATTTATTAATGAATGATGTGATTAATTTAGCTGGGCAGTTGCTAAAGATTTAACTCAATTTTAAAAGGTCTGAATTCCCATTATTCAGACACAAATGCATGCTTGACCGCAGAAAATCACACATGCACACGAGCAGCCTCCCCACAGAAGTTTTAAAATGTCAAACTAAGTAATGTGAGGAAAAACACTATAAAATTATAATGTTGACAACCACTGATTACAGGAAAATAAAAAAGTCAGTCAGGGCTGAATAAAAAAAATACCTACATATGTACTTCTCTCCGAACACAACAGACAACTCATGTTAATTCCCTCACCTAACACACACACACACACACACATACACACAGTTTCTGAGGAGACACACTGTAATTACAAATGTGTCAGAATAACCATTCAAAGAGCTGAGCTGGAAGCTATGCGTGCGTCAGCACTTTTCAGAGGATGCCTGAAGTTAAACTGTAATTTAATTTTTTTTCCTCTCTCCCACGGATCGTCGGACCCCTGAAGGGTGCAGGTGAGCAGACCAACACGCCATGAGAATACAGTAGCGCTCGCTTTTACACACTGTCATAGCGCTGGTCACATGGCATTCGAAGGCTTTACGAACAACACGTGATAACAGGATAGTACACGGTACAAGGTACAGAGACGTCGACTGGGGAATGTGTACAATGGCCACGCAGCGACACAGTGAGTGAAGACAAGGTACATTTATCCTAGACACAGCAGTTGAGGACGATTAGGAAATCAGGAACACACAGACGCACAATACAAACTCCTGACTGTACACACATGACGTTAGCTGCTATTCAGCCCTACTGTTCGTTACAGTGCACACACAGACAGTTGTGAAGCCTCACATTGTTCCAAGGTTGCAACCCAATCCACATCAGAAGTGACAGCAGCGTGGCATATACGGGTTTATCAATCTGGGTAGCATTGTGAACCAGTCAGACAAATCAACCTGCAGAACCCATGATGTGTCACAACTCAAAAATGTTCTTACCACCATTGTGTCCCTGATCAAGACACTTTGTTCGGTGGTAGTAGCCTAGTGGGTAACACACTCACCTATGAACCAGAAGACCCAGGTTCAAATCCCACTTACTACCATCGAGCAAGACACTTAACCCTAAGTTGCTCCAGGGGGGGACTGTCCCTGTAACTACTGATTGTAAGTCGCTCTGGATAAGGGCGTCTGGTAAATGTTGCTCCTTTGTTGCTTTAACAACTGATTTGTTAGTCACTCTGGCTATGAATGTCAGCCAAATGCCATGAATGCAGATATAAATGATTTTGCCACATCCTAAACCTAGCCGAATGCATTACATGGTCAAGCAATTGCATGCAAAATGTCTACCTTTAAATGTATTACTTAAATAATTGACTCAACAATTAACACATGCTATTTGGTGCAATGTTGTAGAGGTTTACAGGATAATTGGCTCATAACTACACTCGCATCACTACCGCATACTGCAATAAAAATGAAAACATACTTTTAAAAGATCCTAGTTTATGTCTCAAAATCACCAAATTGCCTTCTTTAGGAAGCAGGATGAGTGGGGGAATACAAACAGGACCCTCTGTGTCTGTCGCATTCTGTCAAAGACCAGCTTTTGTTGGGCGAGAAAATGGTACGAACAGGAGAATTTCTTGTAAGCGACCACAGGCCATTAAGACGAGCTTCACAGAAAGTACGGAGCAAAATCTATATTTTCCACATCAGGTGCATTTGAGTTGAGGAAACACAATAGTGTGCCGGCTAATGGGCTACGCCTGATGTGATGAAAGTTTCTCACAAATGGACCAGGAGCTAAAAAAGAAGAAAAACTAGAAACAGTAGAACTAGTTCAGCTATGCAGTAGCACCATGTGTAAATGTTTCATTACAGGGAAGGGGAGCAATACTGAGAGGAGGGTGGGTTGGGGGGGTGGGGTCTTCATTACAATTTTATGAGTCCTATTCCCCAAAACAGAAAGTAAAAAAAAGGCACAATTGGAGACGTGTGAAACAATAAAAAAGTGAATTTTCATTTTTGAAGGACGTGCAATATTACCAACAATAACACCTAATCTGTTGAATCACAGAGTGACACACAAAGCCTGAAACATCCAAAGAGCCCTGGGTGACAGTGACAGTAGGGGACAAAAGAATTGGAAGCTCGAGAGAGCTCAATAATCAAAAGTGAGACCTTTTCTCATGTCCTCAGCAGTTCTGAAAGAAGACGATGGTGAGCATATGGTCCCTGCACCCGGGGCCACTAGGACACCAGGGCCGTGGCATTCACAAAGGGAAAGAAACTCTTCCTTCTCTCCAAGATACACAAAAATATTATTGCTGAAAATATTGCAGATGTAAGTGTTGTGCATAATTGTGTGTTAAAAATGCAAGTTAATCATGCTGAATAAGGTTTCCCGTGAGTAAGATTTCCAGATTAAATGTTGCCAGTGGTGGAAATGATCAAACATGCTGCGCACAATATGACAGAATATTGCCCGCCTGAGATGCTTCCTGTCCGGCTGCGGCTTCAGGAGCTGCCAGGCACCCAGGTCTAATGAGCTGAAGGCCACAGTATCTCCCACAGAATCCGGGTGGTGGGTGTGAACGGGTTTCTGAGCCTGGGACACTCTCGCCTCCGGCCAGTCGAACAAAGTCGGCGCACACAATGAGAAAGCGGGGGTTGGCTCAGCATTTCACTGCGCTCTCTGGGGCAGACGTCAGCGTTGCTGAGCGATTCTTATTACCATGCAGAGCACCTCCACACAGGGTTAAGAGTGGTTATTTATTTATTTCGCCAAATTCTACATTTATATTTGCAGTCTGTTAGACATTAGACCTGTCGCCTGAAAGCTGCTAAAACGTGTCAGAGAATAACGAAACGCTTTTCTGCCTGATCAGTACAACGGGCACAGTTTTCCCTGCAAATGACTGTGTTTTATGAGATTTGTGGAATGCAGCGCAGACTCATAAAGAAGTCACAGTCGATGCTGAGGCGTGGACACTAGTTTACTAGCCTGCTGCACAGGTAATTGCCTCATGTATACAAATGTGCTTCAGTGGAATTCTGGAAATAGCCCACACCTGCTCATTTCGTGCTCAGGCTCCTTCCACACAGCAGAACAAGACTAGGTGTTGTAGCAAACAAAATTATTGTAATCAAATAAAAATTATGACAAATGTGTGCAGAGCAGCCATGAATTAAAAAAAAAAAAGATTCATGGTCTGATCTGAAACACAATTATATGTTTCCTGTATGAGATTTTTCAAAGCAGCCTCCATCGTAATCTTCTACTCTATAGAGTTGGGGTGTCCAAACCTTTGACTGGTATTGTGTATAGAAATTACATAATATACTCATATTCATTCATTACTGTAAAAGCCAGACCGTGTTTTTTAAAATTAATTTGATGTGCTTTGTGATAACGTGTGAAAATCGTCAGTGGTAACGTTGACTTCCCTTGTGCATTGCGTGTAAATGACAAAAGACAGTGCAACTGAGCAAAGCACCGTCCCCACACACTGCTCCCCGGGCGCCTGTCATGGCTGCCCACTGCTTACTAAGGGTGATGTTTAAATACAGAGGACTCGTTTCGTTGTGTCACCGTGTGCTTTGCTGCATTGTTTCACAATCACTTCACTTTCACTTTTCACTTACAGACTGGTCCTGCAAATCCTGGACAGAACTGACTTAAGTCATAACAGAACTTCCCATTACATTTACAGCATTTATCAGACGCCCTTATCCAGAGCGACTTACAATCAGTAGTTACAGGGACAGTCTCCCTGGAGCAATTTAGGATTAAGTGTCTTGCTCAGGGACACAATGCTAGGAAGCGGGATTTGAACCTGGGTCTTTGGGTTCATAGTCGAGTGTGTTACCCACTAGGCTACCGCCACCCCCGGTTCCCAGTTATAAGACATGTAGCTGCTTTGAATTACCACACCATACAGTGAAAAATGGGAACAAAGAGACTCCTGGGCTAAGCTGCTTCAAGACTTTTTGAAAAAAAAGACGCACAAGAACCATCTACAGATAGACCGCAGGATTAGCTTGTGTGGGTAATTGGAGCTGACAAGATCTTCAAGAGCCTCACAGTCAAACCTATCAGCAACCATGATTCTGACAGCCGCGCAGCCTACATTTATTCCATGTGTTTTGCTTAGTTCAAGTGGAATGACTGACGCTGTATTGTATTTGGAGTTCTGCAAGCTCACACCGCTGACAAGGACTCCCTTGACAAAGACGTCAGAGTAGCAGCAGCTTTCAGCTGTTTTCAGGGCGCACATTCGGGAACAAGGCCGATATCAAAGTCTGCCTGTATAACACACAGATGAAGCATCACGGCTTTCGCCAAGACACGCCCCTCCCTGCAGTACTACTCACACTGTGCTGAAGAAACAGAATCAGTTCATGATTAACAATGGTGACATTTGATTACTTGCTGTTATTATGACACATTTCAAATCAAGTTGCATTGATGTTGGATGATCAGAATTACAATCAGATTTATTTTGTATGCATTCGAGCAATTTATTTCTGGACAGTACAGTATAATATACACCGGGTACAGAAAGTATTTAGACCCCCCTTCTTTGTTATATTGCAGCCGTTTGCTAAAATATCTTAAGTTCATTTTTCCTCATTAAAGTACACACAGCACCCCAAATTGACAGAAAAACTGACATTTTTCTTTCATTCTTCACAGATGAAAGCAGGTTCATATTGAGCTAATGTGACAGACATGACAGAGTCTGGAGATGCCGTGGAGAACGTTCCGCCGCCTGCAACATCCTCCAACAAGACCGGTTTGGCAGTGGGTCAGTAATGGTGTGGGCTGGCATCTTTTTTAGGGGGGCGCACAGCCCTCCATGTGCTCGCCAGAGGTAGCCTGACTGCCATTAGGTACCCAGACGAGATCCTCAGACACCTTGTGAGATAACATGCTGGTGCTTCAGTGGAATTCTGGAAATAGCCCACACCTGCTCATTTCGTGCTCAGGCTCCTTCCACACCGCAGAACAAGATCAGGTGTTGTAGCAAATAAAATTATTGTAATCAAATAAAAATGATGACAAATGTGTGCAGAGCAGCCATGAATTAAAACAGACTATTCAGGAGTTAGTCCAGGTCTGGGAGGAGACCCCTTAGGAGACCGTCCTCCACCTCATCAGGAGCATGTCCAGGCATTGTAGGGAGGTCATACAGGCACGTGGAGACCACACACTCTACTGAGGCTCATTTTGACTTGTTTTATGGACATTACAATAAAGCTGGATCAGCCTGTAGTGTGTTGTTCCACTTTAATATCAAGGGTGTGTTCGTTTTGTGTTCCCTTTATTTATTTTTTGCAGTGTGTGTGTGTGTGTGTGTGTGTGTGTGTGTGTATATATAAAAATTGTAATCAAATTGAAGTCAGTGGACACAGTAAGCTGTATTTTAAAAAGTCTTAGGTGTTTGCAAAGAAAGAAAGAGTAGAAGAGGAATACCTGCTGTATAGGGTGGAATAGTCAATGAATAAAACCCTTTCATATAGGAACTGATGTGACGCAGAATGTACAGTAGTGTAACGAGTGGAATTATAAGACAACTGTTTATGAGTGTGATGGTGCAAGCGAAAGAAATGTTCCTGTGTTTGCTGGTGCTGCAATCGTTGCTAGAAGGGAGGAAATGAAAAAAATATGAAATACAGGGTGTGATGATATATGATGGTTTTCCTTGTCCATTTTCTAGGTCTTGCAGTGCAGACATCCTTCACGGCAGCCCAACGGGCACCATTGAAATTTCCAGCTGTCTTTACTGTCCAGTGCAGTTTGAGGAAAGTGAGGTAAGGATGCCTGAAAGAGGTATATTTTGGATTTGAAAAAAAATCTAATCTCCAAAATGTATTTTCCAAATTAGGTGACATCCAAGAGTTTATTCAATGGATGATACTGATTTTAAGTCACTCTGAAAAAAGGGGTGTCTGATAAAAGAGTGCTGTACTTGGGAGATGCTAATTAAAAGCAGCAAGCAGCAACAGGTAGCGTCAAAGGCAACAAAATCTTAGGGATAACCTACGCTGACAACTCTGAAATGTAAAAATTGAAAAAAACATTGCTAATGGTCTTTTCACTTTGAAACGAATCATTCCGGTCATCTGCTGTTATGTATAATTGAAGCAATGAAGGGACATAGCACTCAAAAAGTTCTGAGAGACTTGACACGGGCTCATATTTGCAATAATCAAGGCCAGTGCTTGTAAGGTCTGGGGTTATGGGAAGCACTTTAATGCGGGTGGAAGAGAGCCAGTAGAGAGGAGCATTCATTATGTGAGCCAGTTTCGACCACACATGGCCAGACGCTGCAGAAGTGATGGTGTGATCCAAGTTATATGCTCATCATTTATTTTTTTATTTTTTTTTAAGCAACAAATAAACAAAACTAATCAGAGAAATTACTTGAATGATTTAATGAACTCTTATACTGAGGGTCAGTATATATTTTGGTAAAATGACAAACATTGAATACCTTGTTCCAGTGGCACCTGGTCGTGGGTGGGATATGTAAAGCCGCACTTAAACGTTTGAAAAAAGTGACAAGTGAAGCGATTGTGAAACACCGCACAGGACATGTTGTACACAGTGAAATGTGTCCTCTGCTTTTAACCATCACCCTTGGTGAGCAGTGGGCAGCCAGGGGCCCAGGGAGCCCGGTGCTTTACTCAGTGGCACCTCAGTGGATCGGGATTTGAACCGCAAACCTTCAGATTACAGGTCCATTTCCTTACCCCATTGGCAAGCCACTGTGCCCACTGCAAAAAAGCACCTAGATTGGGCATGTGCATTGTTTTTCTTTTTTTAACTTCATATCTGTGACTAAAAGGTAAGTTTTCAGTGGCATATTGATGCTTTTCTGCTGGATCCTGACACGTTGCTGACCAAGCAGCGGTTTGGACACCACAACGAGTTTGAAGAGTTGACTTGGCCTTACAGGACTTAAAAGAATCTGCTACTGATGGCTTGGTGCCAGTTACCCCAAAATACCTTCAGCCATCTGGTGGAGTTCATGCCTTGCCGGGTCTGTTTTGGTGGGGAAAAAAGGCAACCTAATCAATGTTAAGGTGAGCAGTCACAATGTTGTGCCTGAGCAATAAATCATATTAATATGAAAGAGAGCGAATAAGATTGACCTTGCTGCCAAAGGTTCACTGCATAAAGTCTCCAGGCCTCAGCCCTCCAGAAGCAGCACATGCTGCGCTGCACCCATATATAAAGCTAATAAAATGGCCAGCCCCTGCACCATGATTTGGCCAGTTCAGACCCCCGGCTTCAGGCTGGGCGCCAGGACCTAAAAACGACTTCTCCATTCTTTCCCAGTGTTACTCATCACAGTAGATCACACGTACTGCTGAATAAATGGCTTCTGACATGTATTTCTTCCTCAAAATGTAGTGTAATTATGGGAATGCTTGACTGATGCTCACCAGGAACTGGGGTAAAAATATGACAATTTATGGTTCATATTTATAAAAAAAAAAAAAAAAAAAGTCAATAATTTAGTGAGACTTTGCCCAGCCCTATTACTGCCTCCTTAAATCTCTCTGAACCGCTGCTAGATGTCTTCACTGGTTTTCCATCATCAGCTTGACTCAGCAGTGAATTTCCATGAGCTTTCACTTCTCCCTCAGCCACTAAGTAAAATGCATAATCAATCATGGAGAGAGAGGGGTTCGGGGGTCAAACCGCTTGAGAATACCCGCTGTAGATAAAGACCATAAAACCAGAAGTCTCCACGGCTCAAACCCCGAAACCTCTTTCCTGCCTGACTTCCTCCCCAATTTTCACTTTTTTTTTTCACCCCCCCGTTCTGTCTCTTGCCGCTCGCTGGTTCCAGGTCAGTCAACACTCTGATTAGCAGATTACTCCTCAGCGCACCTCTGTACAACCTCTACGGCATGCACGCCATGTGTGTGTGTGTGTGTGTGTGTGTATTTGTGTGAGAAGCAAGACAGAGAAGAAGATGCATGAAGTCAGGGAGAAGAGTTTTGTCTTAAGCACCGTAGGGGCATCATTAACAGGCCTTCTAGAATATTCCAGCGCTTTGTGGGAATCGGCGTTGCCGCACAACAGATGGCCTTCTGCTTTAATAGCCAATCCCATAGCAATACACACCACACACACACACAACCCCATAATCTGATGTATTATTATTACCATTCACCCTTTATTACTGATAGAATGAAGAGTCATCACTCATCTAAACACACATGGACTTAATGCTTAACAATGACAAATTTCGGTATGGCCATTGCTCTTGCACACACACGTAGGGTGTGTTTGTGTGAGAGAGCGAGAGATTGTCTTTAGGGTTGTTCCAACTTTCCTTTGAGCCAAACTCTGTAGGCGGAGTTAGTGTGTGTTAATGTGTATGTGAGAGAGTGAGAAAATGTCCCAAAACCCCACCTACAGACTCTTTATCTAACAAACCGCACACACCAGCCAACTGTCGCGTCCTAAACCGTCTCCAAAGCCTCGATTTATACCTGCATTCATAAATAGCACGGGCCAGGCTACTTAACCTTAAATACACGATAAAGAAGTATTTCTGCCGAGTGGAAGCGTATAACTACTGTGGCATTCAAATATCGTTACCGATATGATTTTTAAAGTTCATTTCAATTATAAGGGGCAAAACGGCCTTCTGAAGGACTTTACTCACAGCCGTGGAAGGATGAGACCAGTTCAGTAGTTCGGTGGTCTGAAACTGTGCGGTGGATGCTGGAGAAGAGCCCAGATGAGCTCAGGTGTTGGGAAGAGTTCAATCTACATTTCATAAATCAGTCATTCAACAGTGGAAATGCCAAATGGAGCCTTCCGGTCTACCCGGCAATGAACGTTATCCTGCTGATGCCTGATTAATATGCACCATCAGACATTAGTTGGTTAACGTTCATTGCCGGGTAGACCGGAAGGCTCCATTTGGACGGTTGGAATATTGAATATCTTTAACATGGTGATGCAGACTTAGACAGTTGTTTAGTTACAATCGTTAAGTTATATAATTCATTTTTACACAAATCTCAAGGTACAGGTCTGTTGACACGATGGTCACATGACATGGTCATCACAGTAAAAATCACAGTGTTTCATTGTGATATAATTTCTAGGGCATGTCGCCCAGCCCTACCTCATACTGACATGCTCTCCCTAACTGACACACATACACACACATACACACACGTCTGAGGGCCCTCCTGCTGCCAGCGTGCCAGTCTGCCAGGCGTCTGATCATGGCAGCCAGCATCCGAGATGCCAAGTCGAAACTGGGCACCTCCTGGAGATCAGCATGGCCAGAGCAACCAATTAACCCCAATACCTCGTTTAACCAAAACACACACCAGCTTCTTCAAATACACAGAAACTAAAAGTACAAGAAGTGAACTCTGAAGCCGTTCTGCTTGCCTCCGGTTACACGGTTGATGAAAAAGAGTCACAAGAGCCTCGGCTCCAGCTCCATTCTCCCTCCCGCTTTATCATTTTAAACCTCCTGCAGGAACTGGAGCGTTTAGCGGAGCAGAGGAGCAGCAGATCCGGGGAGCGATAGGGACGGAGGGCGACATCGGGAGTTTAGTGGAGCTGTTGGGTCCTCAGCCCTCGGGCTGTCAGATGTCAGGTCTTTCATCCCGAGCCGCCTGACTTCTAAACGCTGCTGCATTATTTAGGTAAAGCAGGAACAAGGCACCGTAGAGGGCAACCAAACCCTGGTGAACATCGCAGTCGATTAAAAGTTACACAACACTGTGCCAGGGACAAACTCTGAAACAGATTATCTCACTCACACTTACACACACAGAGGAAGAGGCAGGCCACACTCGTTATAAAAAATTTATTCCGGATAAAACATAATATAGACATATCACATGTAGTGTGGAAGTTCAATCTACCTCGCTAAAGAGTACAGCCAGGATGTAGATTACATCGTTACCGTCACCAACATCATCGACAGGATGAAGGCCCCCGGCCTGCAGTGAGTAGTAGTGTTATAAAAATGCAGACGAAAGACAACAGGGCTGAGAACAACAGGCTGGGATGGAGGGATGGACAGCAGGCCAGGCAGCCAATCACAGAGCTGCTTTTTAACATTGTTTTCTGCTGCAACCAAGAACACAGTATTGACCTTTTTTTTTTTCTTCTTCTTCTTAAAACACTTGGTAAAAAAATATCATATTTGATTGCACTCTAGAATGCAACTATAATATGATCACTTTTTTCAGATGTATTTTAAATAAAATAAAAAGTATTATAATCACAGCCAACACAATACTGAGCTGATTTAAATGGGGGTAAAAACACCACTGATTTCTACATGGTGGCGAAGCTCCTCAGTCCAACTAGGTTAAAATTTGTATAATTTGTGACAGTATTTCCAACTGTGTGTGTGTGTGTGTGTGTGTGTGTGTGTGTGTGTGTGGACATAACAGGTCTGTGACTAGTATTGTGATTGTGATTCTACATGGTTTAATTTAAATAGTGCACATTTGGCTTGGGCTGATATTAAATATCCCCATAATTATCAATTATGGATATATCTAATAAAGTGTGAACTACCCTTGTTCGGATTCCAAAATTGGGTTTCTGCTCTTGAATAACACTTCAGAAGTGGACCCAGGAAAACTGACAGTAAGCCATGGTCCATACATGAATTGTCAACTTTAGATTTTCTGATATCCTACAATCAAAAACAGATTTGAAATTGTTCACAATTATCATAATAATATAAGTCCAACCCTATTGCCCATTATTAGGACTGAGGAGAAACAAAATTTCAGCCTGGACTGTGCTGAAAATGGCCAAATTATTCCTTACAAGCCATTTTCCCTGTTTTCTTTTTTGTGTAATACCTATCTACTTTTGGTTGATCTTTAAGAGCAGCTTTCTAACTGGTCTATCAGTAGGTAAGTGACTTTTGGAACAAAACAAAGTGTGTAATGTGTGTATGTGGGGGACTGTCTGAGGTAGCAAGGCAGTCATGGCTTCTGATTGACATTTAGCTAGTATCTATTAAGCTATAGTGCTATACACAGATCCCGCCTCGGGGGGCCGACAGCACGTCCTACTCTAGAACAGCGTCTCTACACTCTCCACAGGAATGAGCTGCTCAGGCACTCGAGGAATTAAAGGTGTGTGTGAGTGGAATGACACGATTTCACACACACACCGATCATGAGGGAATCAGTAGGAAGTATGACATTTTCTAAAAATATTTCAGTGTGTAAAGGCCAAAGGAGTGCATGTTTGTAAGGGTGCACAGTGTGTGTGTGTGTGTGTGTGTATACTGTGGTGTACTGTAATACATCTAACAGTAAATCCAACTCAACCAGTGATTGGTGGGAATGATTCTGTGCCAAATAGACTAATGGAAAAAACAAGGTTCCCTAACCCTAAAACAATAAACATCCACATTTTTATAAATCACACACACACCCCACAGTTGCATAGAACACGCAGTGCCGTGCATTCCTCCTTTTCTGTTTTCGTTTAGTCGAGTGGTCCTGCAGGTCTTTGGGTCCCATCTCCATCCAACTGGTTACCATGACTACACCCATCTGGTGTCCAGGTGCTGCTCATTTCACCTGAACACACACACACAGACACAACAAAACACATCTTGAGGTGTAGCACTAGCATGGTCTATTTGAGTGAGTGAGTGTGTGTGTGTGTGTGTGTGTGTGTGTGTGCTGTTGAAAGTGTTATATCAGATTTGTACCTGTGGTGGAGATGCCAGGCTTGATGCTGAGAGAGAACAGAAACAAATTTGAAATCTCTTTCTCACTCACTATGCACTATACTAGATAGGCTACTGAGACAAACTACTGAGACATACACACACACACACACACACACACACACACACACACACACCCCTTCTCTGGCACTACAGGGAGCCACCGGATACGAGAGTACAGCTCGTATTGAAAGCACAAATCAGGGAAGATGTGAGGATCAGATCACGGATTGGGAAGCTCCCGCAGAAACTCTCCCTCAGTCGTGTTCTCTCCCCCCCGAGGGTGTGATTTTACACATCCTGTTGCTGCACTTCATTTCGGCAGGACTTGATTTCACTCACGCTGCCGTCTGTGAAACTTTCTATTTGTTCATGGCAGATTGATGTACGCTGTTTTGAGTCATCAAGTAACTGATGAACTTGTCCATTTTGAAAGCAGATGAAATATGATGAACAGCTCAGACGTAAGCAGGCTGATAAATAATGAAGCGGATGGCAGTGGTTACCCTGCTAACTACTGGAAAAAGTGCTTCATGGTGCGAAAAGTGATACTAGCCTATGCTCTATGTTAATGCACATCATTAAATGCTAGTATATCATTCATATCAGGCCAGAGACGGGCTGTATTTTCCCGCATAAGATAAGATGCAGCATAAGGTGGAGCGATTTCACGCTCACTTTCACTAGACTGGCCAACAAAACTGAACTGTACTTTAACAATGTTTGACCTGCTTGCAGGCATGGTTTTATATATAAACGAATTTTGCTTACTCAGTAGATGGACAATTAATTTTAATTGTGACATTTTGCAACGCTGTGCATAACAGACCACCTAACTGAAAATGTTGGCAAACATTTTTATGCCACCATGCCGGCAACAGCTGTGTTGGGAGACATATCAGGTTTATGGGCATCTGTCTCGATCTTGTGAATGTGGTATCTCTAGAATGCCTTGAGGGAACATCTAACTTGGTGCAAACGGTTCACCCTGACTTAAATTCTCTGAATTTTGTGATCGGAGGTCAAAGGAGACATCTTTGGTGGTGGACTGAGGCTTACAGTAAAATAAACAGCGTAAAAATGTACGTTGCAGCGCAGTTCCAAATTCTGCTCGCAGACCCAGACAGGCAGATTATAAATATCGCATGTAAATCAAGTATTTGAGTTGCGCTCAGCAGCTTTCTCCACAGGACGTTTCTACAGAACGTTTCTATTAGAGCTGGAAGAGCAGGAAGCTGCACAGCAGCACCATCCCGCTCACCGACTTTCATTTCACATCAAGTATGAAGCAAGCATGAAGATGCTTTCAAAGTCTTTTTAGGGCCTTTAAATACCCTCAACCAGGTCTGGGGTTAATAGATTTCTTTTATAAATAAAAAAAAAAGTGACACTCACTGCCTGGAAATGAGTTGTTGATCTGCTCCATGACATCTGCCAGATCTGAGCTGGAATCTGAAGCACACACATTTAAAACACAGTCATCAAGTCTGATTTCACATAAAAACCTGGGAATGTGAGGTGTGAGGTTGAAGCACAAACAGCAGGTACTGGGATGAAATTAAATCCCAGGGTTCCTTCGTGTTACTTAGCATGGATAACATCATTCATCGTCAATCCCACCCTCCTCTAAAATCAGACTAAAACCACCTCTGGATGTGAACTCCCTCCGTTCATCTAAATGTGTCTGTGTATGCTGATGAGCACGTGAGGAGGGACACACTTTGGATGTTTGGTATGAACATTTGGAATATTTATCTGGACTTTTATGCTCTCGACAGTCGGATATTGCAGTTGATTAGGGTGTGAAATGTTTGCAATGGTCAGTGTGCTGAACAGCAACTGATCCTGATGAAGAGGGGTGGCATGCCTGTTATGATGCTTACTGGTGGTAACTCTGCCCATATGTGCAATATGTAAGGTTAAATGTAATCACATTGACACCGTGGTTCTAGTGCCTAGTAACATGGGTCAGGTGGCCCTACGGATTATCCTTCTCATTTTTGATGCATTAAATAATAAATGGAAAGCTGTGATGTGGCTGTTTGCTGCAGACCCAATTTGACTCCAATTTCAAGGTGAGCCTCCAAATGGCACCACGAGTTCTTCACCTTGTTGGTCCCACCCCAAAGCCCAGGGACACAGCATGCAGAGACGCACTCGTATACACACACCACATGCGTGCATGCACCTGTGTTACGTACCTGTGTGTTCGGTCAGAGCAGCTGCCTCCTGTGAAAGGGAAGATACGCCGTTCACCCGGGATTCAGACTGGGAGAGGAAGAAATGATTATTAAACCATGAAGATGACATTTATTATTCATACGGACATCTGCAGGAACAAACATACGTCAAGTGCCACAGCGGGTGGCATGCAATATAAATAACACACACACACACACAATCACATGAGAGCCACTTGTTACACCGAAAACGGAGGCAAGTCATGTTCTGATCTTTGTGTCTCACTGACAGGCAGACAGCAAGTTGGGCAGAATGTTCTGTGTGTGTGAGCTGAAGCTCAAACTGGATTAAATAGTGATGCGACTAACCAGTCAAGTTAGAAACTGGCATGAAATGACTTTTGCATGTTCACTTGTTTGTGTTGTGTTGACTGCACAAGTATGTACGAAATCAATGTTGTCATTCCATTTTCCCAATAGCCAGAAACTTATGAATTAACATAATACTGTCTATTAAACGCACAGCAATTTGATGTCACAGTCCAAACAAAAAAAAAGTTTTTTGTTACATGATCTTGACATTACATGAAAAGACGTATGATGCTCTACAGGTGTCGTCACTGCTTGTTACACGCTATAATGTGATTTGATTGGATGTTTAGAGTATACATACAGTTTGTAAGAAGTTTGAACTTGGCTTTTTAACCGCGCGCGTTGCTTGGCAACTCCTCATTATCTAATCTCATTTTCAAGCGGCAGCGGCCTTTTGCGGTAAACAGAAAGGATCTTGCGTTGTCTGGAAGCTCTGTGACTGTGGGCTGATAATGGCCTTGTTTATGAGAGCAGGATCATACTCGCGGTCGCGGTTATTTTTGGAAGTGGGCCTGCCGCCCGCTGCCCGAGACCGAGTCGCAGCCACGCGGCCGTACAGCGCGACAGAGTTGTGATCATGATTAATTCATCACGACCGCCGCTCCCGCGGCGCGGGCCGTTTAAATGCTGCGCTGGTGTCTGCCATTTTCACTGCAATAATGGAAAAGGGACAGGCAGTCGCAGGGAGGGATGCGCGGCCGGCACGCGTTGCAGGGTTTTAGGCTGAGGGTTGGACCACATGTCCTCACACCTGAAATTTCTGCACAAGCAGGAAAAATTCTCATTTTAAAAGCTTTGTGTTTGCTTACTGAGGTTAAGGTTGCGTTTAAGATTAGAAAAATGTGCCAGAAAGAGGTTGTTACATATATTACACCTCAAAGTGTTTGTGCAACCACTTTAGTTTGTGTGTGTGTGTGTGTACCTGCAGTAGCTGTCGTAGTCTGTATAACTGGGACTCTAGCTGTGTGTTGTGCTCCTCCAGTATCTGCATTCGCGCCTCCAGTCGGCCCTTGTGTTGCCGTAGGAGACGAGCTTCCGCCATCAGGTCTGTTTCAGGCCCCTCTGGGGTCCAGCCAATCATAGGGGCTCGTTGCTGTTCTCTCAGCTCCTCATACTCTCTCTGTAATGATCTAAGAGGGCAGATTTAAAACATTTAACACCACCTAATGCATTATGTATGAGACATTTATTTTGAAATATAATTAAGAGATTCTCTCAATACATTTTTAATGTGAATTTGTCAAGAAATTCAATTCTGAGCTTACCGCTGCTCCTCCTCCAAATGCAAGATGACCTGCTCCAGCTCGCCTCGCTCCGCCCTCTCGACAGCCTGAAGGATCTGGGCGGGGCTCTGCAGAACATGGGTGGAGCTAGGAATTGACCGGGCGGGGCTACTCGGCTGACTGCAGGATAGGCCCTCCCCCCCAAGTGTCTGACAGTATTGTAGGATCAAGGCGTGCTCTTCATCCCTGCAAACACACACCAACAAAGCACCAGTGTGCTGCTTGCATCTTACTGAAGGTTTGTCCACTTGCAGTTATTGAGCTGTGTAACTTTGTCCCTTAGCAACAGCCAATTATAATGTTCCATGCATATTTTACTCATACTGTTCAATTTATGTTATGCCAACAAAATCTTGTACTAATTAACTAAATACTACAACATGGCACATTGTTGCTACAGAACCCTTGCTATGGGTTCATCATTTTTTTCATCTCATAGGCAGGTACATGCTGCATGAATCTCGGATAACATCGACTGGATTAGGAGATTCCATGTTGAAATCCTCAGAGTTGCGAGCAATTGAGTGTGGTAGCAGCTTCACAGAAAGCTGCTCACACACCCCTAACAACAGAAAAAGCTACATAGTACTTATACTTAAATATACCATGTTAACTATCTCAGTCTGACTGTGTGTGTGTGTGTGTGTGTGTGTGTGTGTGTGTGTGTAGGAGTTAGGTGTGTGTTAAGATGGTGTTTGAAAGTGTTTTTTTATTGTTTTTTAATTTGACAGGTTGCTCATGGGAGTTGTAGTTTACTTACATGCTTCCTGTAGCAGAGCTGCTGTCTGTGGGGAGAGAACCGTTGGATCGTTCCATCTGAGCCAACCTGACACACACACACACACACACAGACCACAATAACCTTTATAAATTATATATTATATTCAACCAATAATCTAATAGGTTCTTAAAGGTCTGACAGTTAATTGGGTCTTTACTTTAAGTCCATAACTGCTGTTACTGTGGTAGGGAATTTAATTGGGAGTTGGAGCACCGAGGGCACCATGCTGAAGCCCGATTGTGGGTGTGTTTGTGGTGTCAGTGCACACGTTTGTATTTATCCATTCTTCTCTATTTCTTCAGCCTTGTAATAGCAGAATATATTCTCAGTAAAGGAACTTCCTGGAGTTATCTTCATCTCTAGCCTGGATATGAAACCATGAAAACGTTTTGTTTTCTTCCCCACTGCATATTTCATTTGTTCTACAGACTGCTAGTGTGATTGTGATTAATGTTTGACTCATATGAAATCTATATGCCATATTATACAATATGCTAGGCTTTCTGAAATTAAATCCCAGGTTGTTAGCAATCTCACAAGGTCCCTTATTAGCAATTCCTGCCAGACATCAGGGAAAATCACTAATTGGATTTTTTCAGTGGGTGGACAGGCGTAATGCAAGAACCGTCCTTTATAATAACGGCAGCCTTTTCACTGCTAACTCTGCCAGAGTCTAAAACGGGATTTTCAATTAAAATGCAATTAAATTAGGTTTCAATCCTTATAAGCATATGAGTATGACAGGTGTGTATTTGTGTGCGTGTGTGTGTTGCACTCAGATGTGTACCTGCTGGCAAACTGCTCTATCCTGGAGTGTGTATCATCTTGACAGAGATCAGGAGACTGGGAGAATCTATTAAAAAAACCAACAACCTGGATCAACATCACACACACACAGCCACATCCACTCACACACCCACAGAAAACTAACACAAGCACACACACAAGTGCACACTTGTGTGGAAACTGCTTGTGTGTGGCTGGCCAGGCAGAGTTACTTCCGAATGACTGGATTGGTGGAGGGATGAATAGGTGGATGGATGGGTAGTGCAGATTGGAGGGGGTGGAGGAGTGGGGCGGGGGAGAGCGCATGCACAAGCTTGTGCGGTCATGGCGGGGTCAGAGGTCACGATACTCACTCATACTGCTCTGGACACATGCTGAGGAGTGTGACGGGACTGAAAAAGGTCAAAGGTCACAGGTCACACACAAACATCCACTCACAGACAATGCTCCTGCACAGTAAGGTTCATTCGGAAGTAGAATTTATGTTCCATTTCAATTACTAAGAAAAGTGCTCTAAAGGCTAAATTTAACCGCACATTTCCAGGGTTGAAATTAAATATTGGAGTAAACAAATCTGTAAGTGTCTCTCAAACACTCAAACAAATTATAGTAATAATATATTAGTAATAATCATTATATATATATATAAATAAACAGATTGTCTAAATAGTCTAGACCCGTATTACCCTTCACACTGTAATTTGACCGCTGGACCAGAAATGAATGTATTCTGAAGCTTTTTGCAACCAAATTCAGCAGGCATAAAAGAGCTGGCGATCACGAAAACCCCAGAGATTAACAGCGTTCTCAGGCTGAGATGAGAGAAGGCCGCTCTGTCTGATAACAAAGCTTTTCTTCGCAGGAATGGTCTGATCACTGCAGGGGTCTTCTCTGACCCTCATGTCTTAATCCCAAAACCACTGAGAGTTCCACATCCGAATACAGAGCACACGTAGCATCTGCTACACGAAAACCCAACTTCTCAACACGACTTCAGCTCAAGAGACTCAGCTCTCTGGAAACTGAAAGATGGTTTGGGGGATGGGAGCCCAGCAAAAAAAAAAAAAAAAAAAAAAAAAAAAAAAAAGAGTACATTCGTAACACACACAATACGGACGAAATAACGTAAAAAACGTAACACAACAAATAAACTACTTTCTACATGTACACCAACAAAAGAGACCATGCAAACACACGTCACTACTCACGTCTCCAGGCTGTCCCCCTCCAGTACGGTTTGGACCGGCAGGTAGCCTAGGCGCGGGTGTTTGCTGAAGTACTTCTTTGATCGGAACTTGTTCTTCAGGACTTTGGTGAAATCCCGCATGTCCTCCCCCGATGTTGTCTTGGATCAAAACACACACACACTCAAAATGTAAGGTTATGCATGAGTATGAGAGAATGTGTATAAAATGAGAGACTGTAGTCATGTACTGCATCAACGCCAGCATCCCACAACCACACCAGTGCCACTAATGGTACCGCATACTCGGGGGTGGGAGTAGCCTAGTGGGTAACACACTCGCATATGAACCAGAAGACACAGGTTTTTGTGTCTTTGTTGGGGACTGTCCCTGTAACTACTGATTGTAAGTCGCTCTGGATAAGGGCGTCTGATAAATGCTGCAATAGCTGATAAATCATTGCAATGGGACAATATGAAAAGTTTTGATCAGAAACTAGTGATAAAAGCATAAGTAAGGGGTTTATTAAACTGAGTACAGCATTCTGTAACTGGACAGAGGGTTTTGAGAAACGTCTGAAATTGGCTCCTGTGTGTGTGTGTGTGTAGGCTTAGTTATTTACCACACACAGCCATGACCTCAAAAACTAACTTTCTGTAGCTTATTTTTGGGAAGCCATGGAGGGGGGGGGGGCAGAGACTAGGGACTTGACAAGATAGATCTCACCCACACACATACACACTCACACTGAGCCAGATGAGTTGGCTTTAATAAGTGTACATGGGGGAATAGAGACAGTGCAGCCAATGGCAGAATTGGAGAGGAAGCAACACACACACAAACACACACACAGAGCGGCTGTGTTTCCCAACCTGACAGCCATGACCTGAAGTGAGCACCCAAACAGCACAACACTCAGTCACATGACAGCTGACCAATCAGAGCTGACAGTGCATAAATGAAACTAAACCCCAGCACCATGCGAAACCAAGAACTGTCGCCTGCACGAATGACCACTGGGGTCAACTCACCATTCAGACAGAAAATACGAACTAGATGCAGAGTGTGTGTGTGTGAGCTAAAATAGATGAGCTGGTGTGCGTGTGTTTACTCACCGGGGTGCAGTACTCCACCATAGGATAGTTGAGTTTATGGCCTTTCGCTGTTCGGCCGGAGAAGAAGCAGCTCTGACATACGTCATAATTAAAGTGCTTCAGACTGCGATACCTACACACACACAATCAAATAGTCAAATGCTAGTCTACATATAAGGAAAGAACTGTAACAGAACCTTTTCACAATGCACAGCCACAATATAATTGTGATCCAGCATAATCCAGTTTGAGCAGCACCTTCACTTGGGTTGATCACAGCAACAATAAATGCCACATTTCCACACCACACCTTATTCTTAAATGCATCACATGCATTTGAGAATGCATAGAATGCATAGAATGTAAGAACCACATTGTGACAGAGGTAAAAAACGGGAATTGTGGCGGTTCAAAACCTTGTGAAGCTTCTGCCAAACAACACAAAACTGAAAACGAAAGTTTACATGTTGCTCTAAAATAAGTAAAACGCTATTTCGCACATTTTTCTTGGCACCAGCATGACCTCCTCAGCCAGCTGTGTCAGATCTGTGCTTTTTGGAGGGTGGTAAATCTCTGCACATTTTTGTGTTGCCAAAATGTCTCAAGCCCCATTAAGTTGAATGGGGGACTGATTGTGAACAGCAATTTGAAGTCATTTCATGGACGCTCATGTGGTCTGAGGTCAAGCGGCTGGCTGGGTCACTGCAGGACATGAACCTTTTTCTTGGTATTTCCAGCTACTTTCCTCTTCCTCACTCATCATCCGGCATCCTCCGGGGTTCTGCTATATTGTCAGCGCATGTTGTTTGGTCCCCGTAACACCACAGGGATGATGTTGAAGTTTGGTGGGGAATGACGTGGAGGTGCTGTTTGCTCAGCACCATAGAAAAGGTAAAACGTCCCCCATAAACCTTCCTTTTTTAACCTCACACAACATTTCGGAGCAGCTGTAGACTGTATTGTTTCTGCGATGTTCAGTTCATATCCATGGCTGTAGGCACATGTGTCTGATACTGTCTCGTCAAACAAGAGGCTAATTCTTTAGTCTAAATGGAATTTAATAAGAATTATAAACAGTTGTGATCAGTTGTGTTTAGCCATGATTTTTGATCATGTTTTCCTGTCAGGATTTCCAAAACCATTTCAGTTAGCATGTTGCTAATGTGGGTTAAAAAAATAATGTTCCTTAGCAACATGCTAATGTCTCAAACCCAAAACAGGATTAAAAACAAAGGTGAGAAACCTTTCTAATCCAGTCTACACATTTTTTCACAACCTTTCTGACTTCCCATGCACTTTTCGTGACATTTTAAAGAATACTCAATATGTCTCAATAATGGTAGAAATCTATTTGAATGTAAAAATGTACAACTCAGAAGATGAATAACATGAGATGAGAACATAAATTCTACAGGAGAAATTACGTTCAGAACGGAATTCAAAAACAGCAAATTTTTTTGAAGATCTGAAACAAATCCAGGAAATTCTATTCAGGAACAAATGTGGGGACACTTAATTGTATGAGGATCATTTATGGAACATTTTAACTGATAAAGAATTTTAATTGTGGTCAATTAATCATAATTGCTTTGTTAAAGCACATTGCCACACGATTGTCTTTCAGCACAAATGAACAGTCATGGAACTTTTACTACAGAGAAATTTTTTCAACAAAAGCTTTGTTCTTGACTAACTTCTTTTTGTGTGTGTGGTGGTGTTGTGGTCACAAGCACACTGCCCCTCGACTGGGCCATGGAAGACTGTGACTGTTTAAGAGTTGCCGGAGGCCTCCTGGTGGCCTTGCTTACCACAGCTCTTCATGCCCAGACACTGAGATTTGGAGGTCAGCCAGTTGCTCCTTGTTAATGCTCCAAGCTATATTCAGCACCTTGGAAACCATCTAATTTCCGTGACCTGGCAAGTATTTTCTAAGGACCTTGGAACGTCCCCTGGCCTTCATGATATGGCCTTTCGGTGGACAAGCACTAATGGTAAAAAGTCCCTGACTTTTTGTCATCTTAATGATGAATATGATAGTTCTATTTCCTATCATCTATTTATTTTAATTTTCAGAGAACGCAACATGAAGACATAGATTGAAGTCTCATGGGTTCTGGTGGGAAAATCAAGTCAGAGGGGGGGGTGAATACTTTCTGCAGGTGCTGTATGATTAATCTCAGCGCCCCATTTATTACAATGTGAACTGACAGTAAACAGTTTAACAGAAATCTGTGACTGACAGCATATCTGACACACACACACACACACACACACACACACACACACACACACACACACACACTCTTCACACTTGAGCACTCCAGTGGCACTGACAGGATTAATTAATGTGCTAATTAAAAGATTAGGGTGATGGCAGGCAGGCCTAGTGAGCTGCGGGTAACGAGCTGTTAATCCAGGAAGCCATTTTAAACTGCAGGCTGGCATCACGCAATCAATCACATACACTTCCCACAATCCCATTCTCTCGTTCTCTCCCATCTATTTCCCTCCTTGTCCTTCTTTCCCTCTCTGTCCCACATCCCTCTGTCTTGTCCTCCCCTCCTTCTATCCATCTTTGTCAGGCAGAAGGGCATCTGACAATTATCAGTGCAGGGCTCAGGTTTCATTATCCAATGGAGAGTGTACAGTATTAGGAAAGTGTGTGTGTGTGGATTGTAAGCCATGATAAATGGCTGAGCATCATTAAGAAATTGACTTTGTCAGGGTCTATAGTGTGCGCTTTAACACAGCGCAAACAAGTGCAGTATAGTGAGTGTGTGTGTGTAAGAAAATAAGCATATGTTGTCTGTGTGTGTGTGAGAGAGAGCAAGCATATGTGATGTGTGTGTGGGTGTATGCGATTCGTTTGTAGGAGATCTGCCCTCGCAGCAGATGGTCAACACACACTATCTGACATTTATAAATTGTCAGCCTCAAGAGCGCAGCACCCTCACAAACATATTTCAATACACGCACACTTACACAAGCACATGCACACACACACACACACACACACACACAAATGAATGCTTGTGGGTGCGTGCCCGGTCTATAAAAATGTTAAACTCCCAGCAGCCACTGTTCCATCACGGCTGAAAGGTTTACACACTGCCATTCTCTCAGAAACGTCCGCTGCTGGCGATGTAAAAGCTCAGCGTCTCAAACTTCATTAATGGAGAGCAGCACGGCTCAATAAAACTACAGCCAGACCAGTCCTGGCTCTGATTGGTCTGCTGGTTTGATGGCGACAGAACTAAAAGTACAGAAGCGGCGGTGCAGTTCAATAGCGGATGTGGGTCACGGCGCGTTCGTTTTTGGACACGTTAGAAGGGCAGCGTGAGATCACAGTCCAATGGCAACTCATTTCCTGCCGCTAGCCTTGATTCGGTTGGGCCCCACGGTGACCTTTCAGCGGCAGGAAAGGGAAACCGTCTCTGTAAAAGATCAGATTGTGGCAAATTGCCCTGACTGTCCTCCTTTTCCTGATTCAGGAGAGTAAAAAAGGTGGCGGTGGAGGGGTCCCGATTGCGATTGAGAGGCAGTCTAATAGTAAGGTTGCATGACCATACATAACTAGAGTTTAACTTCCATTAGCTAATTAAGCTAAGATTAAGCTATGTATAAAAAAATATCTGCATTATACCTGCATTTTTTCCATTTAAAAATACTTGCATTTTGGTTTGGCAGCTGCTCACTGGGCTGCCTATTGTTGAATTTGATTTTGGTGGGTTTTACAATCAAGATGAAATCAAGTGTTAATGTCGAACGCACTAATTCAAATATCTTTATGATTAATCTACTCTGTGCTGTGTATATGACCCAGTGGTGTATGATTAGAATCCAGTGAGAGATATGAATTATAAAATTCTTTAGCTTGAAAGGTTTGCATTAATATTGTTTACCTGAAGCCAACAATTGGACACTCTTTGCAGATGTTGCACTTGGCTTGATGTTTAGCAGTTTCAGCTGCGGCCACTCGATGGAGAACAGGCAGCCAGACCATAGACTGGGGCTCTAATCTCATCCAATCAACAAACTGCCTTGGCTCTAGCTCCACCTTATTGGTCACCTAAGAAGAAGATGAAAGAATAAAAAAAATACATAATACATTTCAGGAATAAAAAAAGCAATACATTTCAGACTTCTATGGTTCAATAGAACCTTCTTGGTTCTAGGAATGGTAGTAGAAGGTGCCACAATCTCAGATTTTCTGACATCATATAGACTGGGTCTGAAATGATAACACCCACCCCCCTCCATTTTGTTCTAGTTACTTACTGGAATCATTTCAAATAATAAGATACGATAATGAGGTCCTCTGGATTTTTCCGTCTCACAGTCTGTACATTTATGTTGGCCAGATATTGGATTTCTCAGATTACCTCATTATGGGACAGCCTTTCAATTTGTCAAAGAAAAAGAAACCAATGTGACAAACATGTAATAGCAATAATTCATAATTGATAGTGTTGGTCTACTCTGTGTGGCTGGGCACACATCAAGAAAAGGTCACACATTACAATACCTTCAGCCACTGTCATCATGTTCCCACTATGCTTTAACTTTATTTCCCAAGTGTCGTGTGTGTGTAGACATACGTGTATGAAACAGCTCCGGACACTTGGCTCGATGTTGCTCCCCCCGAAAGCAGCCACCTCCCCAAGTTGACGCGGGACTTGAATGGCTTCATGCAGTAAGACACCGAGTTGCCGCTGATCACACACACCTCCCACCGAACACACCTGACTGAAGAGACCTGCAGACATAGGAACACACACACATAACACACCTGCTTTTAAATTCTTTTCCAAGTCACACTGTCTGAGAGGCAGTCTAAAAGTGAGGTTACACAGCAGAAGTGTAACATCGCACTTCCTCAGGTGGGTAACAATGTTGAACTGCCATTATATAATCAGATATGTGGATTCTGCTCTCGGATGATTTATGTAAAGTACACACACACACACACACACACACACACACACACACACAAAAAAAAATGCAATTTTCATTAAACAAATGCCTGCATTTTGGGTTGGCAGCTGTAGCTGTTCACTAGGCTGCCTTTTGTTGGATAGTGTTGGCACTGGCCACACTTGTGTGAAACTGCAGGTTTGTGCGATGGGTGTGATGTGTGTGTGGTTTTTGTGCAAACTCACATTTATATTTTTCTTCCAGGTGTCCCTTAGACAGAGACAGCAGGCCGATCTTCATGGACAGAGCCCTGATCTTTCCTGTACGGCCCCTGCATACACACTTTTCATTAACACATATCACACAAAAACCCACATGACTGTTGATACTGATGCATCAAAAAGTCAGGATACAAAATTATCTGTGTGAGTATACAGGTACACACGTGTCATAGACGTTGAGCAGCCAGTTGAGACACATGTCCACACACAGTGGGACGTTAACCAGGTCCTTATGCTCCTGCTCCAGGCTGTCGTACACACACGTGAGTGTGTTTATCACCTCCGGCACAGTCAACACACTGGAACCTCCTCCCAGCTTCTGCTGCTTGAAAACACCCTCTGCCACGCCCAGATCCAGCAGGTCCACTAAGACGGGACCAAAAAATAAAGACAGGATGAACATTTTAATGCTTTAAAACACAGATTACAATTAATACCAAATCCCCTCTTTCATAGTTGAAAGAATGAAGAAAAATCTGCAAAAATATCATGCTGATCTGAGCTCTCACTCTGCACTACACAGTCTCTTTTTCCCCAACCTCTCAGACACAGGGACACCTGGGTAATGGACAGCAGACAGCAGACAGCTCTTCCTGTTGACTTTGATTTTCTACATAATTAGCTGGATGAACCTCTCATTAATCAGAATATGCAAATTTAGGACAGAACTCAAGAGGGCATCGAGACACGGGCAACACGCAATCAAACAGGGACATAACATTTGTGTGTTTGCATATTAAGATGTTTTACCTGTTCACTAAACTAATGATTCACTAAAACAACCAACAATCAAACATATTTGAGCTCAAATGACCCACAAAAAAACCCACACTTTTCTGCACTGACGTGAGTGACGTCACACAAGTAGACAAAAGCAAAAAATGAAGCTATGCACACCATTATACAAAGAAAAATACAGAAACACAAATCAGAGGGCAGACAGTTAGAGTTAATGGCTGAAACACCTGCTTAATTATCAACACCACTTAGTTGAATCCTTTGGGACATACACACATTACACACACTTACAGCAAAGTGCCTTTTGCAGTCTGCGGATCTTCATGGCGGTTCTGTAGGCGGAGAACCGCACAGTGTTCAGGTCAGCTGCACACAAACAAAAAAGAAAGGTCAAGGTTCAGAGGTCAGACAGGGCAGTACATACAGATCAGGTCTGGCATCACTTGGCTCACACTCAACAAAACAGGAACTGGAAAGGGACATTTTCAAAAGACCAAACCAGAACAAAACAGCAAATTAACTGTCAATCAGGAAACTGTGCTGGAGATGGAGGACATCTTTTCCTGAGAGAGCCACAGTTATTCTGCACACAAAACATTTTTATAACAAATGATCGAACTATTTGGAAAATACTTTTTTTTTTTTTTTAAATGTTATTTTCTTGGGTCTTGGTGTGCGGAAAAATACAACAGTATCAGGAGGTGTCAAGTTATCACTATATTTATATAGCTATTTTAACGCGAAGGAATGGACTTATTCATGCACCGCACATAGTGCCGGTCTAACTGACTCATGGGGTTGGATGTTTTTATCCTGACATTTTCAGAGATTTCCTCAGATTTCCTGTTTTTGTGTCGGTGCATGTAAAATTCATTTTTTCATTAAAAAAATAAAATCCCCCATCCCAGATTTGAGAAACCAGGATATGATATCTGGAGTAATGTGACATGTATACCGCTTATTTCGAAAACACACACAGTTGAGGTAACTAAACTGAATTTGTTGTTCTGCAATGAAATAATTAAATATACATGCCCGTTTAGATGGGGGAAAAACATTGACCCATTCAGTTGTAGTGTGTAGTAAACAGGCTGCATGGTTTCCTCACAGTGCTCATTTTATATTTATTTTATATATTTATAAAGGTGAGGTTAACAGTGTTTACAGGCAGTTGTGCAAAAAGCACAGTTATTAAGAGGATTTGAAAAAACTATTTTTTTCTGGTACATACCATACACTGAATATGATTGAACCCTGGGATATTCAATATTTAAATTTCTTGCATTAAATAATTTGCAATAAGGCATTTGCATTCGTAATCACAAGATCAAGCATTTTTCAGTTCATTTACACTTATGTACACATTTACACATTCTTGCAAAAAAAATACTGAATACATTTTACTGATAATATAATTGAATGCTCAACAAATTATGTGTTATGGTGTGTGTTTGGATCTTACCCAGGGAGTGGTACAGTTCTGTCATCTTGGGATGATCCCAACAGGTGGACTGGTTGTGGTGGCTGAGGAGAAAGACACCAACACAAAGAGTAAACCAGCAGCCAACATCATACTGTTTTTAATATTAACGCCCTGTACTAGCCCTACAGGCACTTACAGTTTGGATGTTAAATTGCCAAACACATACCTGTGTTTTACATGGATTACAGGAAATACCATCTGCTGATATAATACATTTTACATTTGAAGTTAGTTTTCTTCATATTGTCAAGATTAGAAAACCGTATAAATCTAAGAGAAGAAATGTTTTATTAAACACAGGCCCACCTGTTACACCTGGATGGAGTACTAATATAGAGAAAGAAAAAATGATAAAAGAACTGACATCTGCTAATGCAATTCATGTGGGAGAACACACACACACACACACACACACACACACACTCGGAGGCAGCTGTTCATTATTATTTTGGCTTGGAAAGCAAAAATCTTGTTGTTCTATTTTTATATGCATCTCCTCCAACAGTTTTATTCGCATATCCTCCAAACTATCCCCCAGTCTGGCCCATAGTGTAGAAGTTTGCTTTAATAAACGATCCACAACTCCACCCACATGCCACACCCATTTTTTCGTGCCACTTTTCCTACGGAAATAACATAAGACAATTTTTCGACTAACTCTCATGACTAAAATTTTTATCACAGACACCTGAAACGCAATTATCACATCTGAAAGTCCCCCTCTTTGCATTTGTTCACTTTGTTCCCCAACATTTTCATCCCTACTTTTTTCCCATTCACTTATATAATGGGAAATTCATTACATTTCAGTGTATTGACATGAAACTTTGTACACACCTTCATCTTAATCTTTCACTGCCACTTTATCACTTTTTTATCACTCCATCCTCCAATTCACTCATATGCATTTTACAGAGCAACAGTGGTCAGACTTTCAAACTTCCATCCACCACATATTTCACTTATTCAACCAATGTAATCAGTTCAGCCACATTTAACCTCCTATCCTCCACTCCTTTTCATCCCTCCATTGTCCCATTGAAGCCCTTTCATTTTACAGATCAACAGTGGTTTCACTTTTAGCCTTCCAACCACCACATATTTTACTTATTCAATGTAACCAATTTAACCACATTTAATCTCATTCCATTCATCCCCATTGAAACATTCATTTTACAGAGCAACAATAGTCACACATATGACTGTTGGAAGTCAGCCTTCCAACAGTCATATATTATAATCAATTCAACCACATATAACCTCCTTCCACTTATTAACCTATCTTCCACTCCACCTTTTCATTCTGCCATTATTTCAATGAAGCCCATTCATTTTACAGAGCAACAACAGTCACATTTTCAATCTTCCAACTTAAATTTAATGTGATGCAGCATCATGGCCACCAACCTGTTAGCATTTTTTAGCATGCTAAAAATGATCATTTTTTAACATGGTCCAAACTCCACCAAATTTTATGCGATGCATAGTGACCACACCTCATTAGCCTTTTTTTATCATTAACATATAATTTTTGAATATTAAATGCTAGAACATTAACATTAATAGACCGATTTGCATATAAAGGCAATTCTCATTTTTCAACCAGTTTTACTTAATTAAGTAATTTAACAATGATTTCACCCTTTCGTCATCTCATCTTTTATCCTTTTATTTTGGCTTGGAAAGAAGTTAAAGTTTCAAGAACTTCCCTTTTCTAGTTTAAAAATGCCCCAGATTATCTGCCACTTCATTATGGACCACAGATCTCACTTTCTTCTGACACTGTGACTTTCAACAGATAAACAACTAAACACAACTGAAGGAGTCAAAACACTCACATGCATTAATGCGCTAACACACAAAGCCAGAAACTACTACAGAGCTTCTGATTTGTACATGATGGCTGTAAAGACACACATAAGCACACACAGACTGATGGGAGCAGGCTGTCATGCTGAAAGTGTGACATGCTGGAAAAATGATTTTTACAGCAATGATACACATCAAAACCCCATATGTTACTATGGTTGCTCTGAACGATTTCGATTTGAAATAGTCCACATAATAAATACCTCTTTAAAATCTATAATATCATGGCAGAATAAACTCATAACCAGAGTTCATACACAAGTATATACACAATCCTAACCATGCGCCTACTCAATCATACTCTGAACACAAAACCCCAAAACTTTCAAGCATCCTCCATTGCTCCTCAGTACAGTAACCCTAAATAACCCCAACAAACTTAATCAGCTTCCTGTCCCCAAGACTCTCCAGCCCTAATTAATCACTTTTACAAATTAAACCCACAGCTTTTATCAACACACTCCTCACCACACACCGGGAGAGAAGCTCCCTCAGCTGAGCTCCTTCGTACTAAACTCAAACTAAAGGTCACACAAGTTGTCCCATTCAGTGATGGAACAGGTTTGGAGAGAGAAAGAGAGAGAAAGTAAGTAATAAGTCAAGGAGGTTGGGGGTGTTATAAAATTGTATTTAGCTCCAATTTGACACAGCAGCCTGAAGGAGCAAGGACAAACTGTGTGTGAGTGTGTGTACATTTAATGACTGTGCCAGTCACAAGCTTTCCACTATTGTTACAATGCCGATCATTGTGTGTGTGTGTGTGTGTGTGTGTGTGTGTGTGCTGTACCCAAAAAATTAGTAATTTTTTAAATTATCTACACATTCACGCACTGTGATCTTTAGTTTGTATAATTTAGCTGCAGGGATCTTACACACATCTTGCGCACACACTCACTCACACACACACACACACACACACACACACACACACTGTTAGGAACAAAAATTGCAGACACATATCTGTGGGGCATGTTCCCAGCTGCATGCACAGATATTAAAGTGAAAGTGAAGTGAATTGTGAAACACTGCAGCACGGCACGGCTTGTCCTCTGCATTTAACCAATCACCTTTGTGAACCGTGCATAGCCATGAAATGCCCACAAGAAGCATTGTGTGGAGATGGTATGTTGATCAAGGGGACCTCAGTGGCACCTTGGCGGTTCAGGATTCGAACCAGCAACCTTCCAATTATGGGTCTGTTTCCTTACCTGCTAGGCCACCACTGCCCCTACTGAGTTTGCTATGAGGATGGTAGTATGGTACAGATTGGATAAGTGTGAGTTGTATTACAGACACACATCTAAAACATTCCATATCTGCTGCTGATCTGACTGTATGATAAGGAATCCCTGACACACTGATAATGCAAGCAGATGACAGCAGGCGGTGTGATGGAAATTAGACTTTTTTTTCCCCCAGAGCAGCCTGTGGTCAATATTTCAATATCAGGGCACATATTGTTATTAATTCTACAATAATGACTCTACCATGGAGCCTTTTGGATTAATGTCACATAGTGAATTTATTCCCTACATCCAGGAACATATTTAACATGATTTATGTCGTTTTTTTAATCTGATGTGAATTTTTAATTGATCTATTATCTGTATTATAATTTCAAGTAAAGTGGGCCATTCATTTTAATCATAACAGACAGACCATTACCTGAACGTCGGCCATTATTAAATATTTTTAGGCATACTGAATGATAAATTTTTGGACCCCACCCATTACCACCATAGAGCCTTTTGAAAGTGAAGCCGAAGTCCTGTGCATGCCAGGCCATTAGGTGGCGGTGTAACTGGGCCACTCAATTGTATTAAAATTTAATTACACAAATGCAATTAATGTGCCTCTACTGTGCAAGCAGCACAACCCCAGATGTTGGAGTAATGATATCAAAAACAGAGACTGCAGCTCCAACACAGCTGGACAGTCTCTTGTTGTGTATTTCTTCTGTGAAAAATCTCCACATTCGAATGGAAACTCTCTTAAATGCATTTTTCAATGTATGTGACTTGTGATTGCCTCCAAAAAACTTAATTGTTGTGAATGCAAGGCTTAAGTAAAGCAAAACTTGGGCCTTTGGCAGTTCATTAAATTCGACTTCGTAGAACAAAAATGACAAATCTGCTTACTTGATGTAGTATGGAACTTTATTCGGTGAGACCGCCCTCTGCCAAGGAAGCTGGACAGAAGCTGTGAAGAAACACACACACACACACACACACACACACACACACACACAGAAAATCAATAGCAATTCAGTCTGTGTTTACCTAAACAATAAAGCACAGAAAATCTTTCAAACAATTACAAACAAGGACTCTTTGAGTGTGTGGGAGAATATGAGTGTGTGTGTTCTTATGTACAGAATTAGAAGCCAGGCGACCCGTTCGGACCTACAGGAATGAGACCACAGGAGCCGCAGCAAACAGGTCCCCTTGTTATCATGGTGGCACCATCGATTTTCAGTTCATCAGGCGGCTGTCTGCAGTCGCCTCCATTCAAAGTCACCGTATCTTTGTAAAGCTTCGTTTGAGATTCTGACGTCAGAGGCCGCCACATGAAGATTATTGGGCGGGACAGCCAGAACATTCTGCAGGTTCTACCGCTGCCGCTTTCACTCACAGGCCGGAGATGAGATACTTAACACTTTTATGGTGTCACTTTAATTATACAGCACATAAAAAGAGTTTATGTCCATTTACTGCCATCGATGCTATTGGTCTTGCAGTAAACAACTTTGTTGATGTGCAATTTCCTCCCACATACAGCAAAGTTGCTGGGAGGTGTTCAAGAAGAGCGCAGTTTCAAAGTCTTTGTAGTTATTGGAAGAATAAAACAGGCGGAATGAGAAACTCACTGGACAGGAAGTGCTGTGACGAGGGACCAAAGTCTCTGTGAGCTTCTTGAAGCAACTTCAGACGTTCCTCTACAGCCATCTGAGAGACAGCGATAGCAAGAATGCAAATAACTAGGTTGGTCATGAAATTATCTGTTAGTTTTGAGTTATCTATGAAAAACACAGTATATGCACTCTCCAGTTAATTGAGTTAGCCTTCTGATGAACAGTAGTCTTTGGAGGACAAAAGGGGGCAATATAAGAAGTTATTTTTTATATTGCACGGACCAACACACCTTTAGTACAGTGCAACGTGTGTTGAGCTGCTCCAGCTGGTGGGTGGCTGCAGGTGACAGGTGAACGTCCAGAGGTGTGAGCTGAGAGCTGAGGTCATTCAGAGCGCTGACCTCAGCCTGCACGGGAGAGAGGTGATCGCGGAACGCCTAAACACACACAGAAAATAGAATGACAATTACAGTGTACTAACAAAATAAAGGACATTCTTGTAACTTAATAGTAAATGTATTTATTTGTCCATTAAGGATACAGCCCTTTGGCCCTCATAGGTACATTAAGGACAAAAAACTAGGCCTACAGTGTACAGACTTGTAGATTTCTCATTGTCTATTCAGTAGGTGAGCCTTCGATTATAAGAGACCAGTCAGTCTTACGGTTTAAGATTTGGGTTGGTAAGGTTTTTTGTAACGACAAGTCAGGTACAGTTAGCTTGGTGTACAGTTAACTCCGACCCCACCGTCGTCTGTTCGATGTGGTCCTGCAGAGAGTCGATGAGCAGGTCTCCCACCGGTTGCCAGGCAGCACGCGCGTCCTCGAGGCGAGCCAGACGGAGGTCGAGGGCGTCCATGCGACTCTGCAGCTCCTGCATGCGCTCCAGAACACACTCCACCTGGCCCTGCCAGCGGCCCGCGGACACGCACATATTCTCCCAGTGCTCACGCACCTCCCCGTTGCGCTTTCGGATTGCCTTAGCAAGGCGCTGGGCCTTCTCCTCAGGGGTGAGGGCTACAAAACAAACAAAGACACACACACGCAAATATATTAATAAATCTATTTTAACAAAGTATCTGGAAATTTCAGACGATTCCATCATTCGTCTCAAACACTAAAAAATGACTGCCAGGGCGGGTGCATAATCAGCTGCGAGATGGAGCAGAACAGAGTGGCTGGTCTGAGATCAGCTCATTTTAATTCTCACTTGTCTTGGGCTGCGACGTCTTGCGCGGCTCCTCAGGCCCTTCGATTGGCTGGTCGGCGAGAAACGCTCGAGCTTGCTCCAGGGTGCTGACCACTGCTGGCTCCTTGTCCTTCAGCTCGGCCCGCAGAGCCTGCAAAAGCACACATTGCTATTGGCCAAGGTGTCTCCAGCAGCGACACAGACGAACACACACACCTTAAAATAAAGGACAAGTTCTTGCTATGAATACATATTCTCTCTAAAACTCTCTCTCTCACACACACACACACACACACAAACACACACTGTTCCACTATGAATACTGCTAAAATGTGAGCATCACCTTAATCCAAGAACAGAGGACTGCAACAAGTTCACACATAGAGGGAATAAGTGCATGTGTGTGTGTTAAAGCAAAGGGGTATCTATTAATAGCTACACTGTCTACATGTTGACCTTGCAGGTGAATACACTTGTCACCATGACGACACTTGCGACGACAGTACACTCAGACCATATTTACTGCTTCCTGTCTGACCTTGGACCCAAGACAAGTTAAATATGAACTACAGCCCCACGTCAAATCAGCCCAACAGTTACTCCCATTTATACGCTCCATTTAGGCACAGATAGAGCAGTGTGCTGACCTCACAAGACTGCATACATGAGCAATGTCCCATCAGTCACTCGCTCACTCACTCTCCTTTCTCTCTCTTTCTGACACACACACACACACACACACACACACACACACACACACACACACACACTTTCATTCAACAAGGACCTATTGCAATAACTATGTAATAAATGTATACTTCTGGTTATTCTGAGGACTTATAAACTCATAAACTAAAGTATTTGTACATTTTCATTTTACTGGTCAAATTTATATTAGATATTGAAAAAAATCTGAAAAATGTACATGGTTTATTATTATTATTTTATATGGTTCATACTAAGACTGACCACACACACACACACACACACACACACGTGTGAAAGTGTCTCCTCGGAAAAAGGCAAAAAGCTGGAGAAGCTCATTTTCTCGGCAGGCTGATAAGAAGAAGTGTTTAATCTCACACTTTTTAGAGCCGTCAGGATTCGTTCCCCAACGGGTGCCATCCATCACTGAGTGCCGACATCTGTGTAGTTTAGCCAAAACCTGCCGCTACAGTCCACATGAACCTGATTCGGCTCAGCGCAGCGTGGCATTAACCTACAGGCTATATTTACTTTAGCGATGCAGCTATCGTCGGGGTTGCAAATAGTCCTGGATTCTCCTGCAACTCTAGTGACATTGGTTCTCTGTCTGCTATTTATGCTTGGAATACATGTTACTGTTCTATGTATGCAGATTTGATAAAATAAGGACACTATCCTCAACTGCATCTGGAATTGAAACCAGTTTGCTATAATGAGCAGCACATTGCAGTTTAATAGAACCCGGTTAACAAAGTTGAATTCATTCATTGACTGCAATGGGTCACAGCTCTAATTCAATGAGCCTAAAGTAATTACGACTCGTGCAAAATATTTTCACAACAGGACATCAGAACAGAAGAATTGATGTCCGGTTCAGCTGGGAAGCGATGAAACAGTAGCTACATGAAAATTTGACACACACACACACACACACACACACACACACACACACACACACCTGGGGGTACAGAAAGTATTCAGACCCCCTTAATTTTTCCACTCTTAATATATTGCAGCCATTTGCTAAAATCGTTTAAGTTAATCTTTTTTCCACATTAATGTACACACAGCACCCCATATTGCTCTGTATATACCTTGTAATGAGAGTGCAATTTTCCAAAGAACAGCCTGTGAGTCCACAGTAAGAGAAAAAGCCTAAAGATCTTAATTAAATAAAGCTGACTGATGAGTTTAATCAGCATTGGTGGGTCTTTTCCTGGATAAAGTAACTTGATTAATAAATGCAATTATACTGCAATCAAGGCCAAAACGGCCATGATCAATAACCTCATACGTGCACACAAAGACCACATAGTACTTCCAGTAAATTAATGAATTAATTAAATTAACACCACACGCTTCAAAAGAGCTCACATGGTAAAGGTACAGGAAGGTAGCAGCCATTCAAGCATTCAATAATGCGGTTTAATAATGTGGAAGTGATGCAAAAATCAAAGACTCGCTCTCCTGACTACTTATTCATAGACAAGGTCCGGTGAAAACTGGGCCAGGAGGAATTGTCAATTTCAGTGGGTTGTCAGAAAAGGAATATTTGGGAAACACCGCTGGAGACGACCGGAACACTCCACACTCATTATCCTGGTGTTTCTATTGAAATAATTAGAATTATTAATACCCCCACCATTTAACATTTCACATTATACAATGATCGTAATTTAAGCAGTACATGTGCAGCCTCTGAATCAAGATGAGAAAAGAACAGGTCCAAATACTGGACTTTGTGGAAGTCTGAAAGATAATTGTTTTATTTTAGAATGTCAATTGCCATATCAATCTCAGCCAAATTCTCTCCAACAAAATCCAGTGTCACATTTGCAGCAGGTCAGACTGCACCTGATAAATGACAACAAGTGAAATGCAAGCTGGAAAAACTCAATCTGTTCATCATCCATCGATCTTAAACGGCCAGTGAACTGTACCTTTTTTGTGACCATAACATCATTCATTCCTGTGCTGATATTTATTATATTACTGCTTCATTCAAATGCTGTATAGTCATACATATGGTTTACACCATAGCGCATACTGCATTATATTTCTTTACCATTGCTACCTCATTGTGCCATCTAATAGTACTAATAATGTGCAGTACCATTTATGTTGGCTACAGTCTTCTGTATATCTGTTTAGTCTTGCATGTTTGTTTACGTATTGTCGTGTTTTTGGCCTCATATTTTTTACACACTATCTGGGTCTTCACTTGACCTAAAAACTGAACCCAGGCCTCATAAATACTGGCAATATTGCTACCTATAGATTTCTGACAGTGATTTTGGCTGAACATAGCAGAGCAAAGTAAGAAAGCCATTTCATTCATGATTAACAATTCTTGACCATAAAAGTTAGAACAGTCCTCAATGCCTTAATTAAGACAAGCCATAGGCAGCCAGTGTCTGCCCCACCCAAATTTCCTAATTAATGTGTGGTCACTTTCAGAGAATGTGTATATCGAACACAGCTTTTCATATTTTTTCAACCGCTCTAACAGGTTCATTTCCCTCTCAAATTCACGACTCTACCCTCCCCCCAACAATCTCCAGAGACCCTGAAAGCCCCCAAACTAGCCAGCGTTCCCCCATATAAATATTTATATAGCATAACATTCACCACCTCCCTGTGTCCACTGTGTGTGCAATGTGTCTGTACAGCGTACACGCGCAACGTATACCAATACATATTAACACATGTTTTAGTGCATATAGATCAGATTGAGTGCTACACACACCCTTAATATCTGGTTTACGTTCTATGTACGAGTTTTCACCATTCTGTCCACTGCACACTTTGAGATTTAGCAGACCAAGCTCTGTTGGAAATCACTCAGCCACCCTGGACATGACGAACCAGTCATCAGGCAACCCTGCCTGCCCTTCAATCCGCCTCATCACCGCCCACGTTTTTGTGACAGACTGTTATGACAAGACAAAACGCCACCATGGTCAGCCATTTATCTCCATAAAATGGGTTCTCGGCCCGACACGTTGGAACCGTTCAAGAACAAAAAGGACAGTGTTCTAACGGCAGATCGGGTTCAACTCCTGATCACTGTCCAAGAGAAAATGTGTGCCGCTGTCTGACAACAGCTGTCCACAGACACCTCGTGCTGGAAGAGTGGTTCAAATTTACAGCCAGACAGAGCAAAAAGCTGCAACTGTGGCAAAAAAAAAAAAAGACAAAAATATATAACTTTCAATAAAAAACTGCACTCCCATTATAATGTGGGCTGCACTTTTAGAGAGGGCTGTTGGGGTGATTTTTGCAATAAATTTTTTAAAAAGCAATGAGGAAACGTATTTATTCCCGAAATGGGCTTAAATGTCCCTTGAGCAGAGGACGGTTTGTGTTTTAAGGGAGTATTAACCCTGGGACTCCCATTACATTAATTTATTCCATTAAATTACAGCATTACTGACATTTAGTAACTGAATAATAAAGAGGAGCCCTGACATGAGGGTTCATTGCTGGAAATAAGCCTGATGCTCTCCTGCGGCCTTGTAAAATAAAATGTCTTGTATCTGAAGCAGCATATCATCTCCTGATTGAACTGGTACTGTAGCCACCTCCTATGGTGGGAGCCGTAATGTTACCCCAACCTCTGCTTCAGATGATACACCATGAACATAAACGATCCTCCTTACATAAGGCCATATAGTAAGGTAATATTTAAGTGGTCATTAGAGAGGTCACTACATATACACAAGGACATTTAACTTTCAGTTGTAAACAGCAGCCAAAATTCAGTGATTGTGCCAATCTTGTGTGTTTACCATCCGGCTGTTCTGCCGCATGTCTGCATTGAAGAGAAGTGATTGTCATTGTGATACAGAGCAGCGCATCACACGGTGCACACAGTGAAATGTGTCCTCTGCATTTAACCCATCACCCTTAGTGAGCAGCGGGCAGCCATGACAGGCGCCTGGGGAGCAGTGTGTTGGGACGGTGCTTTGCTCAGTGGTACCTTGGCGGATCGGGCCGCTTCCTTAACCGCTAGGCCACCACTGCCCCTCAGATTTATCTGCATTTACTTACCGTGCGGTGGTTCTGTTGCATGTCAGCATTTCCCGTGCAACGGTGTAGTTAACGTGTAGCAGTTCTGCCGAATGTCTGCATTTACCGTGCTGCAATAGTTAGCGTGCGCCAGTTCTGTCGCATGTTGCATTTACCGTGCGGCGGCATTTACCATGTGACTGTTCTGTTACATGTGTTTATTTATCGTGCAGCGATTCTGCTGCATGTGTGTATTTATTGTGCAGCGGCCCTGCTGCATGCGTGCATGTGCCGTGCGGCAGTTCTGTCACACATGCGGCAGATCCGGCAGTCTTGCTGTGTGACTGTATTAACCGCAAGGTGGTCCTGCTGCATGTTTGTGCTGCCTGGCAGTCTTGCTGCATTGTTGCATTTACTGTGTGGCAGTTCTACTGCATGTGTGTATTTACCGTGCAGTGTTTCTGCTGCTGCAGTAAGGTGGGTACGTCTCCTCCAATTGGCATCTGCTTGTTAAGCTCCTCCTCCTTCACACAAAGCCAAACCCACAGGTCCTCAAGCTGCGAAAGAAGTCCTGACACACGCTCAGCACTGGCCTCCAGATGAGCCCTAAATGTGCGCACACACACAGACAAAAAATTCAATTACACACTCTGCAGTGGCCACTAAATCATCCCTAAATTTTATACACAGTCACTCTCTCAAATGCATTATTTAAACAGGCTTCTAGATAAGCCCTACACACACAAACACACACACTGCATGCATATATAATGATCTGCATTGGCTGCAGATAAAAGAGCCCTAATGCACAGCGCATGAGTGTAGTGGCCACATAACAGGATCAATAAAGGGTGGTAGTAGCCTAGTGGGTAACACACTCGCCTATGAACCAGAAGACCCGGGTTCAAATCCCCCTTACTACCATTGTGTCCCTGAGCAAGACACTTAACCCTAAATTGCTCCAGGGAGACTGTCCCCTGTAACTACTGATTGTAAGTCGCTCTGGATAAGGGCGTCTGATAAATGCTGTAAATGTAAATGTAAAGGAAAGTTTGTATATTGTGTGTGTGTGTACACTGACCGTATGTTTGCACTTTTAGCCTTGAGTTGGCTCCAGCGCTGGTTCATGTCATCAAGTCTCTGTCGTAGAAAAACCGCCTCCTCTGAGCCACCCAGGGCACGCATCATTCGGCCCCGCCCCCCTTCTACGCTTCGAAAGATGTCATTATGAGCATCAATCTCTGTCTGGATATCCTACAAAAAAAAAAAAAATTAAAAGATGACATGAATTCAAGTGATGTGACATCAACAATTACCAAGGTCTCTGTTTTCAAAGAAATAATTCACATTACATAATTTTCATATTTGTTATATAACTTAACAAAAGCACCCTAATTGATATGCGGCTTCAGACAAAACTCTGAAAGGATCTATTGTTGCCATCTTCAGATATGGGCAGGACCTAAACAAGCAGATCAATTTCCAAGTCTAATGCAGCTCTAAAAGTCTCAAAGCAGCACGGGGATCCTGCGTCAGGTCGACGGCAATTCCCCTCACCATTCCTACTGCTCAAATTCCATTTGGTGAGTTTCCCAAGAACGCAAGCTGATCCCGAACGGACAAAAAGCAATTTTCGGTGTGCACAGAGCCATGTCTCTAACATCACCACTGGGATAAATTGGAGACACAAGGACGTTGGTCAAATGAAGTTGAGAGCTCACAGTAAGTTAAATGAATATAGCTGCCACAACAACATATTGTGCTAAATTGTAGAACTGATGCTAGCCCCAGCACTATGCGCTAAGCATTGGGCATATGTACTAGGCTTTCGGAACTTACACAAGTAGATAAAACAAGAGAGAACTGTTGATGTGTAATTATTTCTGTTTCCCAGAACACAATCTTTAAAGGGCCCCTATTATGATTTTTTTTTTTTGCTTTTATATGTCTGAAGCCTCTTTCTGAAATTCAGTCTTGGTGCAGAATTACAGTCACTCCAGTGTCTGTAGCTTTAAATGCAAATGAGGTGGAGAGAGGCGGGATGAGGAGGAGAGTGGCCTATAGAAATGACGTCATCAACACCATTAAGCAACCACAATGTTTGGCATAGACAGGAAGCCACGTAGGCATTTTCCACAGGAATCTCCTGTGACAGAACGGAGAAAAAAAAAAATCTAATTTTTACATCCGCTCACCGAGCAACTGCAATACATTTTGATTGGAGGAGTTACTTTTTTAGGGGAGGGGTGGGAAATTCTCTGGGCAGACAAAGCATGAGAAATGGGAGGTAACCTTTCCCTTAATGACTACATAAGGGGGGACATTCCAGATCAGACCATCTGCCTATCAGGTCAGGCAAAATGGCCAAAGCTCACTTTATACATATCGCCATTGTATAAAGTGCGCAGTACCATAGACAGGCTAGAGGAACTAGTATTATTGTTACATTTACATTTACATTTACAGCATTTATCAGACGCCCTTATCCAGAGCGACTTACAATCAGTAGTTACAGGGACAGTCTCCCTGGAGCAACTTAAGGTTAAGTGTCTTGCTCAGGGACACAATGGTAGTAAGTGGGATTTGAACCCGGGTCTTCTGGTTCACAGGCGAGTGTCTTACCCACTAGGCTACTACCTCACAATTTCGCTCACAAAGCGAAATTCTAATAATAGTGGACCTTCAATGATATTTGAATAAACAGAGTTCAAAATGTGATGTGAAGTGCTGCTCTAAGCGACAGTTTGAAATTCTTCTTTCCCCAAACAAGGCAAGGCAAAGGGTTGGGTGCACAGACCATTTCTCTTGTTTGATATACAGGTATCTAGAGAGCTGTACTTTCTAGTAAATCCTGAAAAGATGCTAGATGTTGCAATAGAGAACATTTCCCATGTGCTTATGTGTATAACAGTGCAATGAAAATCTGGTCCAGGGCTTTCAATATGCTGATAATTCATTTTGTAATGTGATAACATTTGCTTTACATTTTATAAAATAATTAAAAACACCCAAATCACACACACACACACACACACACACACACACACACGCACACACAGATACAGAATGACATTTGCAGTGCTCAACACTTACACCTACAAAAAAACCCCACATAAACAGAAAAACAATTTGCACTCACACACACAAAGTCAGCAACCAGCATTTAATTTAAACTCCAATTTACAACATCACCACACGCAGTTTAACAGAAATCAGCTCAGCTTTGAACACAAGTTTAATAACCCCAGCGCCAACACACCCATACACTGAAAACACAAGCATCGAAGTTTGGAAGGTTACAAAAAAGTGTGTGTATGTGTGCGGGTTTTTTTTTTTCTACCTCCTCAAATCTCCTCAGTAGCTCCTGCACACTGAAGTTCAGGCCAATCATGGCTCCTGGGTGTGTGTGCCTTTCACTCAGCTACGCCATCCACACGACAGAGACATGAACTCCTCCAGACATGCCAGTCCTGGTGTAACACGCAGCCGGCATTACACGCGTTTTTCCTCTCAGAGTGCTGTGGACCCATCCTCCGGAGGAGCATGGAGAGTCCCAGCAGGTGTGGGTACCTCCAGAACACAGATCCCCCTTTCAAAGAGTTCCTCAACAGCGACGAGCGGGACGCAATCCATCCATCTCCTGTACTCCAACAGCCAGCGGTTACCACATGGACACAAAACGTGCCTGTTTATCCAAACCTCCTGTGACCCTGGGCAGGCATTTGAACTCAATTACTGTCTGAGACTGCCTGTATGTCTGTGTGTGTGTTGCGGAGAGAGGAGTTTAATAGCTCTGTCTAAAGCATGTATGAAAGTGTAAAGTTATGTCTGTGTGTTTGAGATTGTAAGAGTTACACCAGTTGCAGCGTGTTTGAATAAAAGCGCGTGTCACTGGCGAGTGCTGAAGGTCCTGATGGGATCACTGTGTGCAATACGAGTGTGTGAGTGCAGTGATGATGATGATGGTCCTGCCCAGGACGTCCTACTCCAGTGAAAAGTCCACCCTGTAAACTCCAGCTCCAGTAAACCTCCAGACTGCCGAGATTTCCCCCCCCCAGGCCTTCCAGCCGATCTGCCCGATCTGGGTTCCCTCCAGCTGGGCACGCGGCACCGCTGCTTCCCTGGCTCGCTGGTGGTGAAATTCACCCTCCGGCTTCCTCCAGGAACCCTCTCCACCACAACTGCGGGATGAAAGCTCGCTTTCTATCGCACACCCCCCCTCAACTCCGGAGCAGATGTTTATTATTTTAAAATCAGCACCCGCCCTCTGCCCCCACCCCAGAAAAACACACCCACTTCCTGAGCGACAGCGAGAGAGAAACTGATTTATTTTTTCCAGTGGCCAAAAAAAAGGATTATTATAGTAATTTGGTTCCTTTGAAGTGTATGTGTGTACATGTATTAGTGTTGGTGCATCTTAATCTGACCAGAAGGCATTGAAGACATTGGATTTTTTTTTTTTTTTTAATTTTGGACGGGACCAGCGTACTAAAGTGATAATAAAACGCTAAAATGCACACTTTGAAGTCAGTACCACACTGCAACATTTACATATATAAGGAGACGACAACAGAGCGAGAATTTAAATTGCTGTTACAGATGTTCATTAAAAATTTAAACGGTAAAGAGGCAGATTTAAGACCTTCATTCTACAGAGATTTTCCCTCCTCACTGCTCTCTCCCTTGTTTATTGATTGAGCAGTTTTGTGCAATTGAATCTTCTCCGTGATTCACAAGTTTAGAGTGCCGACGGTGATGAGTGGCAGTGATGAGTGGCGGTGATGACCGATAAATATTATCTCATCACACTCACACAGGAGGAACAATAGAAGACGCTAAATTAAAGCCAAAATGAACAAGATGAATGACTGGATTACATACTGCGGAGCAGGAGACTCATGTGAAAGGAATCCAGATTGGATCAAAATGGACTGTATTTATGTTTGACAGGGTGAGGTTTGAAATATCAATTTGACAATCTGATCAACTTGTAGGGGAAATTCAGACTGTTTTTAAGTAATTAATTTTACCTGTCTGTTGTGGAAAGTAATGGAAATTGAATAAGTTACTTTATAAATAAGGCATCTGTAATACCTGAATGTGAATTAAGTAGGCAGAATTAAGTTGTCCATTAATCCAACAGCGAAGTGAACTGAAGCTTGAAAGAGTGACCCAGAATGAAGAAGTTCTTAAATCAAATAACAAATGCACAACTGTAACTCACGCAGGTAACACTGATGCACATGGCAGGGAAACCTGGGGGAGCCGCAGGCAGCCGTAATATTCTTCTGAATAAAAGGCCGGTTTTACTCTGCGGAGACCTGCTGAAGCTCGACACGGTCTCCTCTAATAACTTTAAGGCAAGAATAACATTCAGGAAATTCTTTGCTGTTTTCTATTTCATAAATGTCACTGAGCTGCAGCAGACTACATTGTTGGTTCTAATGATTTGCAACACAGGGCCCATTTTTCAAAGCGCTACAATAGCGCTCTGGGACGTGTTCGCAAATGTCAGGAATTACAGAAATAAATTGATAAAGACAAGAAAAAAAAAAAAAAAAAAAAGACGGCTTACTAGATATAAATACATTTAAAGTTTGAGAAGCGCATAGTGATTATTGATGACTCCTGCACCCTACTTTCTCATTCTAGAGGATTTAAAACCTGCTCGATACGTCAATGTGTCAAATGCCCAGGTAAAGGCCATGGTATACTGTATCTGCTGTGGTTGCTTAACCTACACAAATGAGAATTTCCGCGCATTTTTTCACAACATGGCAATCTTCTCCATGACTCACAAGTTTAGAGTGCCGACGGTGATTGGGTGGTAGTAGCCAAGTGAACTCGCCTGTGAACCAGAAGACCCAGGTTCAAACTCCACTTACAATTGTGTCCCTGACCAAGACTCTTAACCCTAAGTTGCTCCAGGTGGGGGGACTGTCCCTGTAACTACTGATTGTAAGTCGCTCTGGATAAGGGCGTCTGATAAATGCTGAAAATGACATGAAATAAATGAAATACTGAGATCATGCTCTTCTGATTACCCCCAGCTTCGTTGTTAATTATAACCACCGTTTACGGTGTTGTGGTGGCAAACTAACGTGTCTGGCATTCGTGAACACTCCCCGACACAGGAAGTGTTGTACAGCACCTCCAAAATATAGACCACGGCGTTCTAGGACACTGTTCCTGGAGTAGCACCTACCAGAGAGCCTCGCGCCGGCCCGACCTTAATTAGCCGCCGTCTTGTAATAGATTAATAATGAACGTTGTAATCGGTGTGAGTTTAGCCAGTGGCAGGATAGTGCAGATAGATCCTTGAACAGCAGGTATGCTAACCGGTTAGATAGCATTAGCATGTATTTCTCAAGCTGGTTTTGTACCAGGCTGTGGAAATGTGCCAAGATACACACACACACACACACACACACACACACACACACACACACACACACACACACACACACATAGTATATGAACATGTCAGAGTTAGATTTATTAAAGCTGTTAGTGGCCAAACACTAAAATAATGCTGAAGCACAGAACGATGCACTGACTGGACGAGACATTTGTGCCTCTCACAAATCAACTGCTATCAACGAATTGTGGGAGGAGGTTTATGTTGTACGGGCGTTATGGTTTTCAATCTTCTGAACATTCTGCATGTAGGTTGTAATGCTTGCTGGTCAGTGTGGGCTTGATTATGTTCACCATTGTATCCTCATATTCCATATTACTCAACTGTCACCAAAATTTTGTACATTAAGTTGTTCAATTGAAGGCAACTTGTCCGAACACAGTTTTGATTCCCTTCTTTTTATACTGAATGTTCTCGTGAAACAAAAACACTAAAACACCACATAGCCAGGCTCTACAGACTCCATGTTTATCCACATCACCCATGGCAGGGTCACTTTCCGATGACTTCCTGTCCCAAACACACACAACACAGATGGATGGAACAAATATTGCTCCCACCCAATGGGGGATTAGGGCAGTGTGTCTCCATGGAAACACAAACAGGAAGTGTTATTAAGATTCCAATCTAACGTCCAAGAGAGAATGTGCATGGAGGAGAAAAGCATGCAGACACTCATATACACACACACACACACGCACACACACACACACACACACACACACACTCCCCAACACAAACAGAAAAGCTTCAGCCATATTGCAGAACTTCGTATTTATAATAATAATAGTATTTTTTTACCACCATTGCAGAAACAGTCCTGCATGTTTACATTCGTGAACATTTTAAATGTCCTCGTTGTCATGTGTCTGTAATTCCCCCACCTTACATGCTAACTGCCTGGTGTTGTTAGACTATAATAGCTGCCTGGGGGCATGACCAAGGCGAGGCATACCTGTAAGGACTGTGCCCACCACAGCGCCAGGCTGCAGAATATAACAATCCCCAACATTACAAAAACATGCACCACCGGTAAACCACAAATCCACTCATAATATACTTCCAAAGCCATCAGAGGATATCTGTGTGTGTGTGTGTGTGTGTGTGTTAAGAATTATGGCAGTGAAATGATCAACCCATTTTCAAGGTTTTGCCTGCAGCCCTCTTGTAGTTTAAAAATAATCGTATCTAATCTGTTGAGTTACTCTACATACCCCTGTTATAATCCCATGAGACGTCACGTCACACAAACTCGGTCTTCTTCCTTCACCTCCACCCCACCACCTCCATCTTTTTTTTTTCCTTCTCTCAGTTTTTTTTTTTTCCTAAGGGGTGATTCTGCCAAAGTACTTTAATCAGACCATCTCTCTGCCTCTCTCTCTCGCACACACTATACATACTTTTTAGACAGACTTTAGGAAACAGTGACATTTATCATTTGACATGTGCCTCCCATGATGCATCTGGAAGTGACAGCATTTGCCTCATTACTGCAGCAGGATTCTCTCCCCGTCTCCCTCAGTCCCTCCATTTCTCTCATTGTTTTGGAGATCTTCCTTCTTTCTTTCTCACTCTCTGAATTCCCTCCATCCCCCCGCTCCGTCTAATGATGCTCTCTCTCTCGTCAACAGTCCCACTAAGTCTGCAGACAACGGATGCTGACTTTAAACAAGAGCTCGTTCTATATCAGCCGCGTCCGGTTCAGCTTCGCCAGCTCGCTCCGGCACCTCCACTTTTCCACGCCACTGACCCTGCATGCCCAGAGGCTGCAGACTGCGAGCTCGCATCTCTCCCACAATGCACAGCGGCTCTGCCCCACCAGACAGAGTATTAGCTGGAAGGGCCGCTGTCATGCGTTCCCGCTGGCAAGACGTGATAGTCTGACAAACGGCGCCTTTGGCCCAGAAACGATTTTGGCCACTGGCTCTCGTTCACATCCTGCCGAGTTTCCGCACTGAGGGGGGCGGCTGAAAGCTAAAGAGCTAAGAAAAAAAAAAATCGTTAACCCGGCCTCTATTAGCATCCTCAAGACGAACAATTATTTCCCCGATGAAGGCATGGGTGCACGCCTCCTCCAACCACTTCTCTTTCAGGCTGTGTACACTTTTCTTTAGACTTACACCACGAGTGGTGAAGCTTTAAGGAAAATTTGGTAAAAGTTGAATTTTCTCTGATTACTGTGAGGTCTCATAACACACTGAGCATTTGATCAATTCCACAGAATATGAACATGTGTGTGTGTGTGTGTGTGTGTGTGTGTGTGTGTGTGTGTGTGTGTGTGTGTGTGTGTGTGTGTGTGTGTGCGCCATTATACTAATGGCTTCCAGTTCATCAAGTTCCTGTTCATTCAATATGAGGGTGATACAAGTAAATATAAAAACCAACCTTGGGTACTAATTGTCTATTTGTAGGCCAAACACAAATTTAAAATTTCCAATCAGGCATCAATCAAGCCAAAATTCCAAATCACCCCATCTAGTGGTGCTTCCTCATATTATAACGAAAAAAAAAAAAAAAAGCCTTTGCAAACAGAAATATTAACAATTCAAAAATACATCTATCGAAAAACCTCGACAAATTAAATAAAACACAGTACTGATATTGCAAAATAATTCATCTAAGCAACTGTGAAAATGCTCCTGAATTATTCAAATCCCAATTCTAAGACATTGGACGTTGAAGGGATGTCTCAGCAAACACCACGGTGGGAGCACGGCGGGCGGCAGAATCCTGTTATTCCGCCGTTCAGCAGCTGCTCCCGTGGCGCATGGCATTACTGGGTTATTTAATGTCACCCAGATTAACGCCTTCCAAGAGGGGGAATAATTGGTCTGTGTGCAGATCCACTCACCTGGGAGTTTACAACCACATTCTTATCCAGAGAAAGGAGGGGTTCCATGCTCTTCCGTAAACACACAGAAACTAAAGTGACCAAAGTGACCCCAAAACCCCTGCAACGGGGCAATCAACAGCACTGCATTAACCGCAATTAATGTCAATTATAGATTATGTTTCATTAATACCAGAAAGAGCAACATAGAGAACAGACACACTCAGTGAAATCAGAATGGAAGTTACTCCTGGTTGAAACCAGTGTAGTGGGCTGATGACACTTCCTGCAGCGCCGAACAACCGATCTGACAGCGACAGGCTGGCTGTTTTCTCAGGTCACCAAATACATGCATAAACGTGGGTAAAGTGCCTCTTCCTTGCTGCGGATTACTGGCTCTGTGATTCTGCCCCCCCCGATCCATCGGATACGGTCAGGACTGTCAGACACCACAACATATCAAATTTAAGTAACACAGCCCGGCAGTTGTCCCACACAAACACCGCACAGGCGCTGACGGGTCTGCTGTCATCACACCACTGAATCTTTTCAGAAGAGGAGAAAAGGAGAATTGCGAATGAGAATGATGACGGCGCTGACTACGTTGTTGCGTGTGTCCCAGTGGGCGGGGTCTGTTCTATTTTTAAACTGACTTATTTTTAATCTGTGTGTGACTGGATGACGCCTTTGTTCCCTTTTTTTCCCCAAATCTGTCAGTGCTGCTCAATACAGACCTAACACACACAGAGAGTTATAAATAGCCTGCATATTAAACAGCACACATAGGGCCAGGGTCAGAAATGGTACTAATGGACTAATGACTGGGCCAAGGTCAACGCAAGGGGTCTCCGGATAACCTCGGAGGAGAGTCGTTTGGAGTAAACGGCAAGAGAAACGAGATGGAATGAATCAGCACTTCAGAAAGTGCACACACACACAAACAGTCGTTGTTACGTTCCTATGTATGTGGTGTTGTCTGTGGGTGACTCCATTTTCCTGAGATGGCGGGGCTTACTGGCTCCACCTTGGTGCGGTGATTGGCTGTTTTCTTTCTAAATTGTCCACTTCCGGAGTTCCAGGCGCAATAGGAGTTTGGGGAGAGGCCTAGGAGTCTGAGAGGTTTCGTTTGTGTATTGTGTGCCATGTGTTGGTCCTGGTCTTGTTTGTTAAATCACCTCCTTGTAAAATAAACCGGTTTTCAGATATACTTCTCCCTCTCTCCATTTTGTCTGTCGGCCAGCAGTGTTACAACTTTCACATGTCCATGTCCCTACCCTATATGGGGACAAGACAATTGTGAAAAATAATAATATGAAGGAAATTGATGAAAGGATTGTTTATATATAACATAGACGTATACCTCATATTTTACGTTCCCGCCTTTATGAACTCTCGGGGGTACCACCTTCACTGTGATGCATCATTTTCAATATACTTGCAGGGCCGAGACAATCTCCAGCATTGCACAGGTCAGAAGGTTGGACGTGACAACAGGAATTACAGAAGCAGTTTGAATGTTTGGGAAAACTGACACATAATATTTGCGATCAGACACCGGAAGACACCGGACGAGGTGAGCACAGAGAGGTAACTCATGAAATATTATAAGGTGACACTTTAATAGCTGCTGTAAAGCTGAGGGAAAGCACTGAGTAAGAGGACAGTGTGAGTAATAGCTCCACCATGCTACAGTACACTCTGACTTGCATTCTTAATTCCTGCAGAAGACCCATTAAGACTCTGGAAGAATGAGGGGGAAAAAAAGGCTTTTTCAAAAGAAATAGGGCAGCGGCCAATAGGCCTAGTTACTCCGAGCCACAAATAAAATCTATATGAGAGCACATGAGCGGTGAACTTCAGCAAGGTGCTGTCCTTTCTAAAAACAGACATCTGCTTTACTTGATTCAATTATCTTTCAAGGTCAGGCCATCTTTGTTATCTAAATGTAAACCTGGTTGTGGGTGTGGACAAGAGCGGCAACCCCACTCTGTGTATTTGGTATAATATAATAAAAAAAATTGTGTTAGAAAAGTGTGGTGGCCTAGCGGTTAAGGAAGCGGCCCCGTAATCAGAAGGTTGCCGGTTTGAATCCGGACCCGCCAAGGTGCCACTGAGCAAATCACCGTCCCCACACACTGCTCCCCGGGCGCCTGTCATGGCAGAACATTACTCACGAAATGTTTTCAACATCAATTATTATAAAAATGTTCCAAAGTCTATTAATACATAGGTGTAAAAAGAAAGAATGAAAACAAACCTTAACTCTATGGATTCTACATAATCTGCAAGATTTATGCAATTTAAGGAATCATCACTAGATGTCTGACTGCGAATATCTAGCCAAACAGTACGATGTTCTTTAAAACAATAAAAATATAACTATGGACTAAAGGACTATGCATTTGTCTCAAAATCCAGCAACAAAAGGCAGGCCAACCATGCATATGTTGTGTACATTTTGTGATGTGCATACTATTTTTTTCCTCCACAAAGAAACTAATTAAATTAGAAGTGATTAAATGGTGAATATTCTGCTTTGAAATGGTCAAATGTTGTACCATCTGTTGCACTCAGTTAATTCGGATCCCTATTTTCACAAGTGTAATGAAGACAGAGAAAACAGGCAAAATGGTTGTTCACAAGAAACAAACAATCCAAAAACCGTGCAGCTTACTGCCTCCTTGCTTCCAGATGGAAAGCCTGCAGTAAACGTATCTTCAGGAGCTAAAAGCAGATACACTACAAACAACACAACATAATACCAAAACCTTGCCTGTGGACAACAGTCACTGCACACTTACTTCTATTGATCGAAACAAGGTGGGTCACTATTTCTGGGATGTCCAATAGGATTCCAGTTCTCAATGGACAATCATGAATAAATCCAAATACCTTTCTCGGACATGCAGTCTACAGAAGGGTCTCTAGAGGCCTGGCTTTTGTGGCACCATAATAAGATGTAGTGCATGTTTGCTAACACAAACAACATCATGAGAAATGAAGAGATGGACAAAAGAAAGGACTGTTTTCTAGTTCTCCATATCCCACAGCCCCTACCCACTCAGTCCTTTTAGATGATCTGTGATTATTTATGACATCTCAGGAACACATCCATTACCAAAACAAACATTATCAGCTATTAAATTCTAGACATCTGATGGGCAAATTGTCATTATGACATTTGAGCACACTTTGAACATGTTACATCTTGTACAGTGCCTAAAAAAAAAATCCTGTTGTCGAGCAGACCCTCGCAGCGGAGACAATTGATGGCAGTTAAGTGAAACTGGGGGTCGGAGCCCATCAACAAAAGGAAAAACAATGTGCAGCTCGCCTACAGTCCTGCAAATAAAAAAAATGTGATAATGGGTAAAGCCTGAAAAAGAGAGGGCGTTAAGCGGGAGGAGTTTTAAAAAAAAAAAAAAAAGAACAGAATGGAAGGACTGGTGTGGGGCCAAGATACATTACGAGATGAGAGAGAAATGAGAGTGCAAGATTAAAACTAGTGTGTATGTGTGTTATGTGTATTACTGTGTGGAATGCTGCGTATTCTCCCAGTGCTCATTAGTTAGAAGCTGAACGGAGGTCTTGGTCGATAGAGGAACGTCTCTGAAGAAACACGGCTCCTTTCCTTTTTAAAATCTCTCATTTCCAGGAACCATGTCTCAATCGGTGTGCATGTGTATGCTTATCCAATATCTTTGTGGGGAATGGAAGTCTTATTGACTTTTTAACAGTGAAGAGAAGGAAAATACTCACTGAAACCTCAGCAAAGAAACACTTTTACTTTGCATTATTCTTTTGAAGATGTTGAAAACCTAGGGTCCCTACAAGTCACACACACTTAACATGATTCAGGAGTCTACAGATTGACCGATTCCATGTCGAGGGTGTAACTGAGCATAAAATGGGTGATGGTGTGCGAGTGTGTGTGGCTCTGCATACATATCTAGAGAATACAGTAAGTGGGACAATCACTTTGTCAAAATAACATACTTTTATCTTAAACCATCTGGATACTGGTAATGCATGGTGTGTGTGTGTGTGTGTGTGTGTGTGTGTGTGTGTGTGTGTGTGTGTGTGTGTGTGTGTGTGTGTGAAGATCTAGCGTGTTGGTCAGGTCACAGAGCAGTGCAGGGGTGTTGGCGGGACTCTGACAGGGGGTAATGGTGCCTACAAAGGTGAATCAAGTCTGATTAAATGCTGACAGAGTGAGGGCTCAGAGTGAAAAGATGGCTAAACAAGCGAGGATCATCCCTAAAAATCCCCTTTTGAACCAGCTTGCTCATCTCACTCTCTTTTATCCAACATATAACACACACACGCGCGCACACACACACACAAACTCTATTTTAGCTTACAAATCCGTACACACACACCAGCTACACACAAACATTCTTATATATATGCCCTCCTATGCACTCCCCCTCGCTCTCTCCCTCTCATACCCACACACACACAAAAATAGAACACGCACAAATATTAATTTAAACCAAAAATGCATTGCCTGAAAAAAAAAAAAATCATTCAATTCTTCAGCCCATAAGGAGGGGGAACAGACTTTAATAAACTGCATGCACGCACACACACACACAGATTGTGTCTATACAAAAAGCTTATCCTGAATTTATCCTGGATTTCAACAGCCTCAACTGCTTTCATCGGTTTTCCAAAACCACTTCTGCTGCTGATTATTCATTTGTCCTGTTTAGAGTAAGACATACACACACACACACACACACACACACACACACACACACACACACACACCTGTAACTGACAATATGAGGGATGAAGAGAGGAACTGCTGGATTGCGCTGATATTTATGAGCCAGAAATAAACGCAATGGCGAAAAATGAACAGTTTAACCAAAACCAAACTTTAAACACACAAACACATACTTAATACACACTTAATGTTCCAACAATAATCTTTACAGACCAACTCTTTCACACACCACCTGTAAAAATCATCACACACACACTCTTCACCACTCTCACTGACCTTGTAGAGTTTGTGGTAGCGGGGCGAGTTGATAGCGATCCTCTGAAGCCGCTGCAGAAACACCAGGACTTTCTGCAGCGAAGTCTGAATCACCGACATCATCTTCCCTCACACGCATACACGCACACTCACAGCTCACATGCCCACATACTTCGCTCGAGCATAATGCACACACTCCTGTCGCACAAGACACGCTGCCTCCGTTCAGCCGGGACCGGCATGCTTGCACCTCACACACTTTCCCGCTGTCTCATGCGAGCGCTAACACACGAAAACACATGCACGGCTTTCCTCTTTTTTAAAAAAATAAAAAATAAATAAATTAAGAGTCCCGGGAAAGCGAAGACAAAAAAAGAAATCAAACCGCAAAAAGAGTGAACACAGGAGCAAAGCTGATGAAGAGAAGAGAGGCGGACTGGTCCGGCAGAGAGAGAGAGAGAAGGAGAGAAAAGAGCAGGAGAGTCCAGGCGAGCGTCTCCCTCCACAACGGCTCTAAACGCCAGATGACATTTCAGCAGCAAGAGAACGAGAGTCTGACACTGAGCGAGAGAGAGAGAGAGAGAGAGAGAGAGAGAGAGAGAGAGAGAGAGAGAGAGAGGGGATGGTGCACAATAGAGCTCAGAGGAGAATCAGCCTCCATCCATCCATCCACCCCCCACCTCTACCAGCCCTTTATATCTCCTTTCTACAGGGATCTGGACACAGGGACAAAAACAAAACAGGGGACATCAACTCAGCAGGCGATTTTCTGTTTACTCTGTTTACAACGTTTACTGTTGCAAAAAAAATATAAAAACATAGTCCCGGATTACTGTAAATCCAAACACCGCTTAAACCGCTATCCTGCTGTGTGACCTCTGTCCCATACAGTCCCTCAGTGAGCGCGCACACACACAAACACTCGCATCATTTCACCATATCTTACTGAATATCATTAGTCCTCCAAAGATATGGTGCCATTTTGCTAATAATTCAAATTAATACAGATTTTAAAATATTTACTGTAGACAATTTCTATACGAAAATAAAAAGGTTATGTTTGGGTTCTAAGTTTCAAGATGCTTTATTTTCAGATTTAATATTCCATGTGTTACGTTTATTACACTTGGTCCTGTTTGATCGAGAAAGAGCTTGTAAAAGTGCTTTAGTGAAGTAAAAACTGTGATATAAGTGGAAATATCTGAAGCAAAAGGGCTTACCGTTCATCACAAATTACAAACACATACAAACTCCATAAATAAACACACCCTAACTAATACCTAACTAATAAAGGCGTTTCTTAATTCTTAATTCAAGTGTCATTTATGGAAGCACCACTAGGTGGCGATGCCAACGAGGCGTGCCAGTCAACAGTACTCTCCACCACTCTCTGGTCTCCATTAATAATTTGGGAGGCTGAATTAATTATCACATATTAAACGTTGTTTAAATGTGTAACCAGAGCTGGCAAAATGAAGTTACGCAGAACCAGACTACTTCTGATAAAAAATGAAAAGCACAAAGTATTTTGACGTTACATTAGTACATTGTTAAGTTATTTTATGGGGAAACAATCTAAACTGAGCAAATCCAGCCTGCACTGACACTCGTCACGCGGCACAGCGCCTGGAGAAGAAACCCACATTCATCTTCAGATCTGAGCAGAGCTGAGAGAGCAGCCGTATGCACTGCAGCCCAACTCAACAAAGCTTCTCCAAAACCCACCATCACATGACCTCTTCAGATGGAGCATTGACACACAGAGCTTTCTGTTCTCTTAACACACATACACACACAAATACAGTGAATTTACAAAGAAACGTAACCCCTATAGTCCCAGGAGGAAAGCAGGACGATGGTAGGTGTGCGTCTGTGTTGTTGTACCGCACTTCAGTGAAATTCAGGACATTTGACTGACAGAGAAAAGGGTTATTTTTAAAAAAAAAAACATTTTAAAAAAAGTTTGGGGTAAGGTGTGGGTTTAGGAGAGTCTTCTTATATGAAGGTAAATTTAATATGCATTGGTTGGTCCTCACAATGAGGCAAAAAAATAAGTATGATAGCGAAAGAGGAAGAAGGTGATGACACCAGTCATATTTTAACATTTTACCAACACACACACACAATCTAATATACATACAGAAATCACTCCATGAAAATAGTGTGTCTGTGCGTGTATAATGTATGATATTTGACCGATCACCATGGCAGCACACTCATATACTCCCTTAAACTATGCATGGACACACAGACCCAACACCCTACCTCCAGCTGTCCTCTGAGCTCCTTCATGTGAACCGGGTCTAGCTCTTCCCTCTGAGAGGCGTGGCCCAGAACATTGAGAGTGGTCTCCGGCTCCGGCAGCCATTTAAGACACGCCTCCATGTCCCTCAGTGATGACTGGAGAGCCTTCAGGTCTGCCTCCAACAAGGACTGTGTGTCCCGGGCTCTACACCCAAAAACAGATACAGGTGAGTACATAAGCATTTAGTACATTGTGTGTGAGTCTTTTTATTAACAGTATCAACAAGCATTTGATTACCAAGCTTCATTTACAGAAAATGTCAAACCATGTCACTGACCTTTCAGTCAGGCTGTAGCTAAAATAATTAGTTAAAAATGAATAATATCTTGTTATCCTGTCATCACCTTGATCAGCAGTTGGGACCATCAGACCAGCTTAAGCAAAACATGTTATGGGAAAGTTTTTTGGGGTTGTAGTAGCCTAGTGGGTAAGACACTCGCAGATGAACCAGAACACCACAAAGTCTCAGGTTCAAAGGGCTTTGAGTCCATGACAACAAATCAATTGGAATCAACCGGATTACAACAAATCTCTCCATGTAAGTTCAGTTTGACCCTCAGTTCACAAACAGACATCCATTAAAAATTTCACATATCTAAGATTTACTTTAGTTGTATGTTATGTGAGAGATGAATGCCTCTTGGCAATATGCAGGAATAATACCAGTAATGTAGTGATGTTAATAGTAAGGAGACCGTATGTTTAACTTGTGTTCTATTGCCATATGTGGTATCTGAAATACCTGCTCAAAAAAATAAAGGGAACACTTAAAAAACACAATGTAACTCCAAGTCAATCACATTGCTGAAAAATCTATCTGTCCACTTAGGAAGCAACACTGATTGACAATCAATTTTACATGCTGTTGTGCAAATGGTGTTATGGGCAATTAGTAAGTCATCCCCAATAAATTTGTGGTTCTGCAGGTGGTGACCACAGACCACTTCTCAGTTCCTATGCTTTCTGGATGATGATTTGGTCTCTTTTGAATGCTGGCGGTGCTTTCACTCTAGTGGTAGGATGAGACGGAGTCTACAACCCACACAAGTGGCTCAGGTAGTGCAGCTCATCCAGGATGGTGCATCAATGTGAGCTGTAGCAAGAAGGTTTGCTGACTCTGTCAGCTTTGTGTCCAAAACATGGAGGCATTAACAGGACACAGGCCAGTACCTCAGGAGATGTGGAGGAGGCCATAGGAGGGCAACAACCCAGCAGAAGGAATGTAGAACAAGAGGAACACTGCCAGAGCCCTGCAAAATGACCTCCAGCAGGCCATAAATGGGCATGTGTCTGCTCAAACAGTCAGAAAGGTATGAGGACACAGGTGGGGGTTGCTGCCTGCAACATCCTCCAGCATGACCGGTTTGGCAGTGGGTCTGTAATGGTGTGGTAGCCTGGCTGCCATTAGGTACCAAGACGAGATCCTCAGCACCTTTCTGAGAACATATCCTAGTGTGGTTGCAATATCCTAATGCAAGATAATGCTAGATCTTGTGGCTGGAGTGTGTCAGCAGTTCCTGCAAGACGAAGGCATTGATGCTATGGACTGGCCCGCCCGTTCCCCAGACCTGAATCCAATTGAGGACATCTGGGACATCATGTCTCTATGCTTTAGTCCAGGTCTGGGAGCAGATCCCTCATGTGACCATCCACCACCTCATCAGGAGCATGCCCAGGTGTTGTTGGGAGGTCATACAGGCATGTGGAGGCCACACACTACTGAGGCTCATTTTGACTTGGTTTAATGACAGTACATCAAAGGTGGATCACCCTGTAGTGTGTTGATCCACTTTAATTTTGAGTGTGTCTCCAAATTCAGACCTCCATGGGTTGCTAAATTTGATTTTGTTGTCAGCACATTCAACTATGTAAAGAACAAAGTATTTAATAAGAATATTTCCTTCATTTAGATCTAGGATGCGTTCTCTTTATTTTTAAGCAGTGTATTATGAAATAGGAAAGTCCTAAGTTTCTTGTCGCATTTTATGTTATGCTTTGCAGGATAAAGGAAAATTTCCACCTTGTGTTGACATATCTTTCTTTCATTATTTATGTAATTGTTTGATGGTGAATGGTTTTCTACTGAACAAGCTGGAACCACTACATATTTCCACAATCTCTGGAAGTAGCTGGCAGGATCACTGATAGTAATAAAAATGTTCCGATTGGAACAGTACAGTTCCATGTCATGGATGCAGCCCGGTTCCCCAATGTGCGGCGATATTACTGAAGAACCATCTGGTTTCCTAAAAACGCGTTCAACTCTCATTGAATCTCATCCACTCTCCAGATGTTGAGCGGTGCATCTGTATACTTCGCCCCTCTCTCTCTCTCTCTCTCTCTCTCTCTCTCTCTCACACACACACACACACACACACACACACAGACTGCATGATGCAATTTGCAACCTGTCAGCAATGTGCAGTGTTGCTAGACACACCACCAAGTACCTTTGGGTCCTTACCAAAACTCAACTTAACTGAAAGTACGGGTACTGGAGCGGAAAACAGTAGGGGGAAAGGGCAATTTTCATTTTCCAAAAGGGACCTGGTATAATAAAATATGACCCTCACATATGCAATATAACATTTTATTGTTCTATCAGTTCAGTTTCTTTTTAGTTCTTTCTGTGATAAAGGAAAGGGCCTTGAAAATGAAAGAAGGACCTATTTTATAACTCTTTGTGATGTTGATGGTGTGTGTGTGTGTGTACGTACCTGTTCTTAACCGAATGCCAGTTTGAGGTGAGCTTGTCGTTGACCTCTCGGATTCGCCGTGTGTCGTCAGTAGAATAGTCACGCAGGAGCTGATTAGAGAGCTCGTTAAATGCTGCCACAGCTATGTGACCTTTGCCAAGGTCCTGCAGGAACATCTGAGGGGGGGGAAAAAAGGCCTGTCACCTTTCACCTTACCACCAAGACATTACAGCAAACATGTGCTGCTACAGGCAGTAATTACAATATGATTGAAGGTTCTGGGTCAGAGTTCAGGGGATAGAGCAGAACTCTTATGAATGATCAGTGAGGGTCAGGAAGTGAAAACATGGAGCAAATTGTGGGCTGCAACACTTCACATTCACCACTGATGTGGTTTACTGTGGTTTTTCCATGGCCAGCACGATTTACATTTTTTGGTTTACCCTTATCCAGAGCAATTTGCAATCTGTAGTTACAGGGACAGTGTCTTGGGATAAGTGTCTAAGTTAGGGACACAATGGTAGTAAGTGGGGTTTGAAACTGGGTCTTCTTGTTCATAGGTGAGCGTCTTTCCCACTAGGCCTCTACCACCCTGCTACATCAACTGAGACAACTGACTTGAATCCACTTTACATAGAGAAAGTGGAAAAGTGTAATAAAGCCAACAGTGACTGTGCATCACACCATCCAGCCAATAAGAATCAGGTAAAAGTCTCAGGCTCCCCCTGCTGGTCAGGCTGTTCTGTTACATTAGGCTCAGCAAATGTGTGATCAGAAACTCCCAATAACATTGTCTGACTTTCACCATCAAATTTATGTAAAACGTCCTAAAACAGATGAAGCATTACTGGCCCATCATTTACAGAGTGAATTACAGCTTTAGACATTGTGATCTCCGGTGCTCATCAAGCAAAGATAGGAAATAAAGTGTTAAATAAAGTCCATCTAAATCACTCTCTCACTGACAGTGGACATTTTATTGCAGGGTAATTGAGAGGTGGAAACGACATGCAAATTTCTAATCCCTTTCGCCCACCCTTTTAACAGCTACTCAAATGGCCATGTGACCTTCAAATGAAAGCAAAGGTGGTCGGTTCAGTCAGGTGGCATCATCCTGGAACAGTCCAACAATAGCAGATAAGAAAGGATACTTGCAAAATCAGTCTATGCATGGTTTGATAGGTGGATTACATACTGCTGTTTAAACAACCCTCCTGATAATACAAAAAAATGGCAAAGCAAAAACACCTTTATCTTTAGAGAGATTAATTTTGGGTATCACAACTGTTTCAATAAAATGGTGGATTTCAAGGACCACTCTGCCTTGTGATGCACATCTGTTACCTGAACAACTACTGTGACAAATATATAGGGTCCTCTTGTCTGTTGACTTGGGTGCCTGGTAGTATCCTCTGAACCGATCACCTGTGGTCACCCGTTTCTCATGCCAGGGCACCCTGGCGTCCAGCGTATGTAAGCCTGCCTCATGCATTCTACTCTTCTGTCTACCTCTTGCTGAATGTCTGGCCCCAGCCGCTGGTTTGTGATTGGTTTTGGCCCTCATGTCATTTTGTGATTCTCACAATGTTACAATTTTATTTTGCTGTGTCTCCTGACATCTAAAAAGACACACTCAATCTAGATCGAATATATCTGAAATATACTGAAAAATGTTTTTTTTTTATATCAATTTTAAATAATAGATCTTAGTTTTTTAGTCTGTTTAAAAATTCATGAGCTATCAACTGTTTTTGTACCGTGGCTCTCCAAGCTGTGCCAGAACCAGTCACGCACAGCTCTTTCTCAAGCTGTTTTCCAGACCACATCAAATGAGGGATGACACACAGAGGCGGTTTGGTGGTATTATAATGGTACAATGGTAACACACCCACTTATGAACCAGACCAAACCCACTTAGTGTCATTGTGTCCCTGAGCAAGACAGTTAACCCTGAGTGTCTCCAGGGGGGCTGTCCCTGTAACCATTGTAAGTTACTCTGGATAAGGGTTTCTGATAAAAATGTAAAATGTGGTGTTACATAAGGTTGTGCTAAAAATGTACAGGATGAGGGACCTTCCAAATAATGTTTGGATAGCCCTGGTTTAGACAGTGGTCAAAATTAGGAACTCACGATACCTGATCATCTCCAGAAATCATAGTCAATGTACCCACTATCCCTTTACTCAGTATAACAAATAGTTTATTTTCAATTAGGAACACATCTAGCTGTGTAGAACGTACCTTGCTGTGGGTGATCTGACTGGTCAATACTTCGTTGCTCTGCTGAAGGCTTTGCAGACGAGCCTCGCTCTGCCCAATCAGAGTCGCCAACTCCTGCCTCTGTGCCTCCCATTGGTCGCTATGGCCGATCATGCTATCAAGTTGCTGAAGCCGCACATCCAGTCTGTTCTGAGTGGCATCCCAATGGCTGCGGACCTTCTCCACTAAATAAGCACACACACACCACATACATTACTGCAGCCATTAAATTAGACGTCAAGATGCGTTAAAGAGGAATCAAGATAGTCAATTCCTTCCTTGCTGGGGCTGGTGTTAATAAAAACATGCATCATTGTCTGTTTACAACAGTTTTGAAATGTGTTTCAACAAGAAAAAATTGTGAACTTCCCACAACTCATAACCTGAGCCAGTAAATTTCACTTGTAGGAGTCCTCAAATGACAAAAAGAAATACCTCCCACGTCCCGCATCTGAAGGGTCCGCAATGTCCTCGTAATGTCCTCGCAACGTAATCAGTGTAGAACTCGCCGCTTTGTCTAAACCCACACCATTACTAATTCTGCTGGACTGCAGCCCACTGGATGATGCAGCGCTGACTGATGGACTCTTGTATAAGGGTGTGACTACAGGTTAAAAGTATGAGGGTCTGCACCAGTCTTTTCCTGGCCCACAGCGTGGGTGCATAGACTGTGTGTGTGTGTGTGTGTGTGTGTGTATGTGTGCATTAATGTGCGTGCCTATTTTAAATGTCTCTGTCTAATGGAGGTCAGATCTCTCTAATGGATGTTCTTAATGTCCAGACTCGACGTTTTTGTTATGGTGTGTGAGTCAGCATGCGCGAGTGTGAACGTGGATGTATTTGTGAAGGCCAGTAACCGAGTGAGTAAAAAATTAGGGCCCTGTACTTATTATTCAAAAATGAGAATAATTATGCATTAATATAGATAATTAGAGGGCATTACAATAAATGTTTATTCGTGTTGGTAGAAAGTGCTCTGCCCTGCAGTAACGTGGTGCTATATTTTTATGCCGGCTCCTCGTTCGTGGTCCTCTGGGATGCGGCAGTGGTAATGGACACTCTATTCACCTGTCATTCTGAGAATACACAGCAGTTCATCACGCTCTCCATCGGGACGTCCTGTATGGCAGAGGAGGCCAGCAGCCTGTCTGTACTGCACTGAGTAGATGGAGTTTGAAGTTGAAACCTCAGCGGGTAATGGTGGACGCAGTCCTCACAGGTCAAGTTACCAGAGATTCTTTCAAAAAGGAACAGCATCTTGAATTCATTGGGACATAAACCTGAGGGACTGAGTCCATGCCTCAAAGAGCCCGGGTGTGAATAGAGCAGGAATTCACGGTGAGTGTATGGACATTACTGCAGCTGCCTTGTGGGGACACATATTCCTTGTTTACATGTGCACGCGCGACGCAGGCGAAAGGCGGGACTCATAAAAGCCCTGCAGGTATTGGAGCAGGACACGGGACTTCACACATGGAAGTAACCCAGTATTTCACTGAGGGGGATTTAGTTTGGATTTATCCAGATTTGGACATATGTTCAGATTACTTTATTGTTTATTAAAGATGTTCATGCTGGTACAAGCTATATAGCAACCAGACCGGACTTTCATGTTCATTGCGTTTGTCCCTGATTATCTTATTGTATGTATCAGTTTGTCTCCCTGCTGTGTCTTGTCTTATCCAGTCATTGATTTTTTTTACTGTGCCATGTCTGTGTGAGGGCCATCTTTTGAATAAATCCCTGTGTTTGTTAGTCGTGCGACTGTGACCTTTCTTCTCTGTACCGACTGATTCCTGACAGCATGTAACAGCATTTCTTTCTTTTCTTTCTTTCTGAATAAAAGGTGAGGTAAGGAAGGATGTAAACAGGAATGTGAATACTGCCAGCGCAGGTGGGTTAAAAAAACGTCTTGCACAAAGAGCTTCACATCAAACCACTCCTCTACTCTGAACACTTCATGCTGATTATTTCATAGCGAGGTCAAGTGATGCAGAGGAGGCTTTTAAACCAACCTTGAGCGCAAAATACGTTCTGGCAATGGCAGGGATGGAATTTTGCGTCAAAAACAAAAAAGAAATTAAATGAATTGGAACTCCTTGTGGTAAGCAAGTAAGTAAAATGTATTCATATTCATGTCCTGAGGACATGTTAAAATGATAAAGTCAAATAAATTAAACATAAATATTCATTTGGACAGAAGTTGGAATAGATAAATAAGACCTCCATTCGAAGGCAGAAAACAAAAAAGGATTCTGAGTTGTATTAACAACCTGCAAAAGCGAGACAGATGATTTATCTTAGCCAGCAATTAACAGTAAGGGTGTTAAACACTTTTCACTAGCAGCTCACAACAGCCTGAATGTCAGCATTCGCCTCTCAGCCACCCTTTGTGATGTAAGCAATGAACCAGACTCTGCAGCGTCTGAACATCTGCCCCTGCCTGTTCACCATGCTTCATCTGTGTTAACTGCATTCCCTTTCCTATTTAAATCTTTGTGTTGGGTGAGTTGACTGTACACGCTGTCAGATTTATAGTGAATTTAAACTTGATTCTGCAAGCTGAGACGTTTCCCTGAAAGGTAAAATGCAAGTGAAACGTTGTTTGACAGAGGCAGAGAAAGAGAGAGTATGTCTGTGTCTCACATGTCTCTGTAATTGAAGTCCGTATGTCCAGGTTGGATGTTTTGTTTTTGATGTTCTGAGCTAGAGTGAAGATGTTCTCCAACTGGGGGTGTCTGTGCTCCAGATCTTTCTTAGTGTCCTACAACACACACACACATATGCACACTTTAAAATAAACAAGGATGCATGACTAAAATACACATTTACTTAGAGAGATGCTGTACACACCTGGAGGTGTGAGATTTTGGTGTGGATCTCCTCGCTGTCGCCCACTGTAACAATGTTCGATCGGATCATTTGATCAATGAGCTGCAGCCAATCAGCAAGCTCTGTGGCCTTTTGATTAAGGTTAAGGTCACCAGGTGCAACCAGCTCCGAGGTGGGTGGAGCACCAGTGGGTTCCTCCCCTACAACGCGGCCTGCTGAGAGATACAGAAGGAATGGTTCTTTTGTTTGAACTTTGAATCCATTTTAAAATCCAACTGAAGATAGAGCAGCAACTTCATCCTGCGCTTCTGTGTGTGTGTGTGTGTGTGTGTGTGTGTCTGTGAGAGATGTTCACCAGTGAGAGGTGGCAAGGTGACCTCTTGTGTCCACGGCGACACAGACGCCTGCAGAATCTCCTTCAGCTGACGTTCAAGAACATTCCACTCCATAGCCAATCGCTCCACTTTGCTCTAAACACACACACAAATCTTATTATAGTAAAATAATAACATTAACCTGTGGACAAGTACCTGTCCACACACACCTTCTATCTTCTATCACACACCATCTATCTTTCTAGCGCTCTATGCAAGAATACTAAACATTCAATCTCCAAACTTAGCATTAATCTACTGTGAATCAGCAGCACGCCTGCTGTCAGGCGTACTGAATGTGTGTTTGTATTTGCGTGTTCCTCTACAGGGGTGCTGGTAGCGTAACTGGAGGTGCTAATCAGCATGATTCTGCTAAACCTCCCCTCCTCCTCACTCACATCCTGAGCCGCCTGCAGAGTCGAAACGCTGTTGTTATGGTCGATTTTACTCAATTAAGGCCTCAGATCTTAGTTCCATGAGTAGACAGGATATGCCATGTGTGTGGGTGTGTGTGTGTGTGTGTCTTTTAACCTTTTCCTCTTTCTGGAGTTGAGATAAGCAGGACAACAGATCCTCCATGTCTTTTCTCTTCTCCATCAGAGACAACTGCAGCATCTGCAGAGTAACACAGTGTGAGGTGTGAAGTGAGACCGGGCGTGGTTTCGAAAAGTATATAAGTGAATATGAGAGAGCGAGAGAGAGGGTGAGCGATCTAACCTTGAGCTCTGCTTGGTCAGGTGACATCAGCAAGGTCTTCGCCCTCTCAAGCCACTGAGACAAATCACTGCAGCGGGTAAACACATCCTGAGCATGGACGTCTTCAGCCAGCAGCCTACAAAACAAACACCGTCTGGCTCTACCCAAAATTCAGCAGTTCAAAAACTTTTCCCACAATCCCCTAGTGCTTGAAAAGTTCGGAAGAAGTGACACAAAGTCCTTGTCAATCACAACTTAAACTTTGAAGCCCCCAGTTTAGACACTGACATATTTTATTATTGATCACAGTTGATTCAGTCAATCAGTCAGGGCACCAGAGGTGGGAATTCTTGACTGCTGTTGCCGATTTAGGCTGTTGCTATAGTTACCTGTGCTGCTGCTGCTGCTGGGTGAGGCGTTGCTGGGCGTGACCCCAGCACTGGTTGAGCTGCTGCAGCTTCTCTGTCAGCAGAGTTCCTTCTTCTGGTGACAGCTGTCTGACTATGTCATTTCCTGTTTGGTTCAGCAGTGCCAGGACAGGCTGGCGAGCCACTAGTCCCTTTTCCAGCTCCTGTCAATTAAAAATGAATGTACAACGATCAGCAAACAAAATGTCCTACCATGGGTCAAACGGATGTGATGAAATGTTTATTAATCAAATTTGAGGGAATTTTGCAAGTTTGCACAGAATTCACTTTGGGTGGCTGAATTTTGGTTAATTGTTGTGATTGTGACATTTTGGAGAGATTATATATTAGGTCTTATCTTAAAGAGCAGGTCCTTAAAGGAGAAGCTCAATTAAAACCTTTTTGATCATTTGGTTTAATCTGAGCATGACTGACTGGCTCAGATGGGCTCTCAATTTTAGAAAACCCAGATTTTCCAACACAGAGGGTTTTATGGGATGGATTCTGAATATGTTTCACCAGACAGTCTTTTTTCATTATCTTCTCAACAGGACATCGACACATTTTACAAAGTTTCCTGTTTGAAAAGCTTGATGTTTCTGTGTTTGGGATCCGTTTTAATCAGTTCAGAAATGCTTCAAATGACTGAAAACAAATCAGGGGGAAAGCTGAGAGCTTCTTTCGAGTGTTTAGCATACGGCCACAGAAAAACAATATAATTACACACAGACAAGTTAGTGATGTGTGTGGCCTGGATCAGAGAGGTAGTGGCTGGTCCCGTCACTTCATCTGCATGGGTTTAGCATAATTTAGCTGATCAGAGCAGAGAGCTCATTAGCCTGAGAGCTCACGCGCTTTCAAAAGCCTCGTTCTCTGTGATCTGAAAACATCTGAACCAGCAGCCAACAATTAACACACACAGTATGTGATTGCTGCAACATTTACGACTCACAAATCAGCAGTATTGTTACCCTCAAATCAAACCTTGCTTTATATTTGTGGCAAATGAATGAATGCAAATATTCTCAAACTCACACACACAATATAATCTTGTTATCTAGCTGCAGAATAATTATGTGTAATAATTATGTTACAGACACATCATAAATATTCATATTATATGAGACTATTCTAATCTAATTTTACCCCCAAGCTAAAAAAAAAATGTGAAATTTTCCAAACATTTAAGACAAACTAGTGATGGCAAGTTTATGGCAAGTCCAGTTTAAGCCAATAATTTGATGTACTGGGTCACTCACCTCATAATGGATGCCGCCTGGCTCCTCCCCTTTCTCAGCTTGTCTCAGCCACTGGCACAGATCAGTGATGTCACAGTGAACCTGTCTCCATGTTTCCGCTGCACGGTCAAAACACCTAAAAACGCACAATCACACGTTATCCACTTTCATCTGCTAAATAAAGTAATATGATTCAATAATATAAATACATAGAAAAAAACTTCTGCACTTTGAGAGTGTGCGAATGCACACAAACACCAAAATAGCACCAATTTTCATAGGGCCTTTGAAGTCTTTCCAGTGCCTTTTAAATTCAAATCTTTATATCAAGCGTTCACATCTCTCTCTCACGCACACACACAGATAATCATTCATACAAAATCAGCCCAAACAAAAGCACACACACTTATATGGGTCAATGCCTTAATGGATGCAAACTATTTATCATGCATCAACCCAGCGCAGAAACGTGACTGGATCAGCAGAAGCTGCAGAGTCAGCAGACAGGGTACCAACTCTCCCTCCACTCCACTGCTGAGCTGCTTAACACTGGATTTAGCTTCCGAGCTCATGAATTCAAACATGTTCCAGTTGTGCAAAATTACACAAAAAAAAAGGGAAAAAAAGAAGCTGAACAATCACAGAATCCTTTCAAACAATGCTGATCATTTCTACTACTGATGTCACATTAAACATGCAACTGCAACATTTCACATGCACTTTCTGTTGAGAACTGATTGCATCCCCACACCATTTCTATGCATCTCTCAAAGCAAACATTTAAAAATGTATCCTTCAAGACCGATTTTAGTGTTCTCATTTTAAAAGAGATCTGCCGGATGCCTTGCTGATGGATTCATTTGCATGCATTTTCATGTAGGTATGCTTGTGTGTGTGTGCGTGCTTGTGTGTGTGAGAGAGACAGATCCCTCACCCTTTGTGAAGGTTGTATGCCCTGTGGAGGCGGTCCCACTCGGTGTCGAGCTGACAAAGTGCGTCTGAAACGCGCGTCACTTCTTGTGAACTGGCCTCCACAATGACATCAGGCTGACGCTCGTGTATTAACGCTACCTGCTCCCCAAGCTGTTCCACCTTCTCCTTCACACTCTGAGAAGAAATGTATTGGTCATGTAACATTACCATTACTGTTTCATTTATGACATTTGTCAGGTGCCCTTATCCAGAGTGACTTTCAATCAGTAGTTACATGGATAGTCCCCCCGGAGACACTCAGGGTTAATTGTCTTGCTCAGGGACACAATGGCAGATAGAGGCTTTTGAACCTGTCACTTTGTGGTCTTTGGTTTAAATGTGAGTGTGTTACTTGCTAGGCTACTATCACCATTAGACAAATGAGTCACACCTCAATCACCAAATAACTCATCATGTGACACACCCTGAGGCCCTGCTCCTGCAGGTGGAGGTTCTGGTATGGCTGGTGTTCCGGGTCTGTGTTCAGCTCGGTCAGCAGCAATTGGGTGTCGGTCAGCGCCAGTAGCAGCTTATTCACGTCCAGGAGGTACCCAGATGGAGAAAGGGTGCGTGTGAAGGAGGAGGGGACGGAGGATGACAGAGACACCTCCTCCTTAACCAGACTCACGTCCTGAAGGTGACAGATGCACACAAATACCCAACACAGCCCTCAGTAAACGTGTGTTTATTGCATAGAACTCGTGTGAGAATGTGTGTTAAAAGTTCAGAATGCACCACTTTCAAAGTCATAAGATCACTGTACAGTTCACACTACAGCACTGTGTGATCAAATTGTTGAGACTGCATTCTACAAGACTGATCGGCATTGGTTTCAAAACCAACGATCTGTCACAATAAGGCATGTGACAAGTGACTGGAAATGATAAACCTTTTACAAGACAGGAGCTTTAAAACAAAACACGAAACAATTGCTACATGATGATCAGTTCCAAAAAACCCGTAGGTCACGTGTCATAGTCTACTCATAATGATCAGCATTTAAGTTAAAAGTAATAATGCTGAATAGAAGTAAACACTAATGATATACAAGTGTGAGGTATGCACGTGTGTATACCTCTTCATCCTGTGTTTGTGTGATCAGAACGTAGAAATTCAGAGGCTTACACACACACACACAAATAACACAAAAATCAATAGGATGATGAAAGACTATTGCATCAGCATATCAGTCACTACAGGAAAAACTGAAACACTGTGTTAATATGTCTGGAATGAAATACCCAAGTCAGGGCAAATCATTTTATTCCATTTAGTGTTTTAACGATCTCTGATTTGGTTTGAAAGTAAAATGTACATGAAGTTCACCACTCGATTTGGTTTCAATTAGAATCAGATAAATTGTTTGATAAATTTGTTTTGGTCTGTGACATCTTGCTACCCCGGACATGCAACGTTCAATAAATCTATCATTTTTGTAGACTTGCAAAAAGATAACACCAAATGCAGCTGTATAAAAATATGCTAAAAATATGTATATGGTGTGTATGTGTATACCTGGCCTGTCCGGATGCGCTGTGCAACCTTGTGGAAGTTGCGGTTGAGCTCGGTGATATTGGGCTGGACTGGGTCACTGCAGTCTGCATCGTGAGCCTTCATCAGAACCACGGCCTGTTCCCTCACACACTCCACCCTGGGAGTGATGCACTCCAACTCACACAGCAGCGACTGTCACAGAGAGAGCAGCATCATACCCAATATCCTATCATATACACACACACACACACACACACACACACACACACACAAAGCAAAAACAGCTGTACCTGCAGCTCGCCCTCTCTCTCTGCAGGGGGGAGTCTCTCTGCCTCGTCCAATCGGATCTGACTCTGGTAGAGCCAGGTGCTGATGTGGGCCAAATTCTCATCAAACAGCTCCATCTCTCTCTGATGGGCCTACAAACACATGCGCAAAGAAACAAAAATGAAAAAAACACAAATATACACATACAGTACATTTGGAAAGTATACACAGTGATCGCACAGCTTTTCTCAGCTTTTATTTTTAAATTAAGAAGTCTGAGAAAAAAATGAATGAAATCCATTTAGGAATAAGGCTGTAACATAACAAAATGTGTAAATGCATTGTGAATACTTTCTGGATTAATTGTACATACACAGAACACAGTTTTTTGGGTAGTAAATAAACCTTTTTTTCCTTCGAATGGTCTCTCACACACACACAAAGAGAATCATATAAATGTATGCAGACAAAAAAAGTTTTTTGCTGAAGTATTAAGCTCCACCCATGCCGCCCCAAACATACCTGCAGAGTGTTGAGCCAATCATGAGTGTCACTGTGGACACTCCCCAAAGCATGGGTGAGCTGGGAGAGGCTGTCCTCTACACACGAGCCGCTCAGCTCCACCATTGCCTGCAGGGCGGCGCTGTTCTCAACCACTGAGCCCAGTGTTGTCTTCTTCACCTCACACTCCTTCAGCAGCCCCTGCACACACAAATGCACATGCAGACACACACAAACAATTTTGTATTTAAATGTTGTAGTTGTAAACCTAGAAAAACCTCTCTTGCACAGTTTTGTACTTCATGGGTGGTAGTTGTCTAGCGGGTAACACACTTGCCTATGAACCAGAAGACCCAGGTTCGAATCCCACTTACTACCATTGTGTCCCTGAGCAAGACACTTAACCCTGAGTTGCTTCAGGGGGGGACTGTCCCTGTAACCACTGATTGTAAGTCACTCTGGATAAGGGCGTCTGATAAATGCTGTAAATGTAAATGTAATACATTCATGCATCAATCTGGTTTCAATTACTTTTCCATAACTTTACATATGTTTATTTATTATAGTTAAAAAAAAATGTCAAGGCCTTCTCTTTTCAAATTCCATGACTTTTCCAGGTTTTTAATGACCATAGGAACCCTGTATTTAATTTTTACAAATCCCATATCACCAAAACAGAGGCAAACCAAAAAAACGAGAACAGTCATTTTGATGCAGATAATATGTGTGGTAGTGGTTGCTAATAATAAAGCCATTAAAATAACTAAATGCGTTTTTGTAGATATGTGAAGACTGGTCTGTGTGATTCATGTGAAACACGTCAATATGCCTGTCAATTTTATTCTTCTCTCACTCATTTAGCATCTTACTATGCCTATGTAAACCTTTTTGGTTGCGAATTTTAAGAAAACACTGCACAAAATCTGTCATTATTATTGGAAAAAAGTCCTGGGGGAACCGACTTACATTTGCCCAAGCCTGCTCTGCGTGCGTGTCGGGGGGCAGATATGTTTTGCGTTTCTGTTCCAGCTGTGCCTCTGTGCTGCTAAGCCATTCCTCCAGAGCGCCGCTCTCCTTCTGCACATGCTCAGACAGCATCAGAGCTTTTTCTAGCTCCGCCTTCCCCTCAGTCACCTGGAGACAGTAAGTGAGAAAAGCAGAGATGTTATGGTGCAGTGAGCATGATGGTCCCAGTTTTTCTTAACACACACACACAGATACAGACACACACACCTGGGCCCCCAGGTGATTGTAGAGCAGCTTCAGGGAGGTCAGCTGCTCATCCATCTCTTTAGGTTTTTCTGTCTGCTGCTTCTGCACAATCTGCCGGCCGGTTTTTATCACCGTCTCCACCTCCAACTTCACCTCGCTCAGAGCTTTATACAGCCTCTGTACACACAAGCACGACACACATTACAAACATTCAGTTGCACAGCTTGCTGGCTCTACAGCTCTCCAGTCAGAGTACTGGTGACCCATTTTAACATTTTGTAATTTTTTTAATTCATCTGAAAACTGATGGGCTGGTGTGACACACTTGTGTGGGGAGCTTGTGCAGCTATGTAACTTGATGCCATAGTTATGCTGCTTTCATTTCTTTTTCTTCATCAATTCTGAATTAGAATTGTATGCTTCCGTCTCACAACGCATCTTAAATAAAATACACACCGTCCACAGCTCTAGTGAATATGTGTGTGTGTGTGTGTGTGTGTGTAAACTCACAACGCAGCCTGTCAGGCATGCATGTATGTGTTCCGGTGAAGTGTGTCTCATCTCCATGACGTGCATCTCCTCCCTGGTGCCCTCTAACACGCGCTGGCAGTCCAGCATGCGCTGCTCGAAGTTCGCCGGCTTCTGGAACAGCTGAAACTTGGTGGAGATTTCCCTCAGTTTTCTCTAAGCAGGGAAAAACACACACACACACACACACACACACACACACACACACACACACACTTAAAGTATTGATATTGAATGCAGAATCTCTGTTAATGCTTTAGTCACAGGACAAGATCCAGAGATGTGAATATCGAACCTGTGCATCTGTTAGCCAGGCGTCCAGTCAGCATTTAAAGAAGAGGCTAAATTCAAAGTCAATTGTAATTAACTAACAAAGTGCTTAAAAGGGAACACAGAGATAAAATAAATGCTGATTTGTTGCTATTACACTATGCTGTGGTCTTCTCTAGACACAAACACACACACACACACACACACACACACACACCTGCAGGTGGTCCAGCATGGTGCCCCCACGACTGCTTTTGCCTTCAACTACAGGAAGTGGCTGATTTCCCACATTCCTCTTCTTCAGATCTTCCAGTGTAGCTTCAAGGGAGGAGATCTCAGCCTGGATGTTCTACAGGTCAGAGGTCAGAGTCAGTTGTGAGAACACAAACATCCAAAAAACACTTACCACACACTCCATTAGAAAAGAGTAAGTGTGTGTGTGTGTGTGTGTGTGTGTGTACACACACATACCTGGGCCTCCTGTGGGAGCTGGAAGGCATCCACATGGTCAGTGAGGTAGCAGGTGAGTGTGTGGTCCAACTGTGTTATAGTCTGCTGCAGGTTCTGTAGTGTATGTTCATTCTCACGCAAGCACACCAACTTCTGCTCCAGAGACATCTGCACCTTCACTGCCTAAATGTGCGCACACACACACACACACACAAGTTAGAGGACCTTTGTACATTTACTGATTCAAACACAATCCCTTATATATTTTTTCATGCCCGAACTCACACACAGAAACAAAAATACAGAGACGTGTGAAGAAAAAAAAAAACCTGTTGACTGATGTTCTCATGCTTGGAGTTGAACGCTTCCAGTTTCTCACTGATGATGTCGTCCAGAATGCCGCCGTCAATCAGGGTCTGAGCAAGTTCTCTAATCTGGGTCCGGTTATCAGAGGGGTGTCGTAATGCCCCTTCCACTGTCTGAAAGACATTTTATTATTAACATTAACAACTTGGCATCTTGAAATTGCCTTTGCCTATGAAGCTGCATGTGTGTGTGTGTGTGTGTGTGTGTGTGTGTGTGTGTGTGTGTGTGTATGTATGGGTACCTCCAGCGCCTGACTGACAGCGCTGCTCTGTTCTGGAAGGTTCTCTGAATTCTCCATCACCTCCTGCATGCTTCCCAACCACTGATGCTCAATATCTAAATAGTGAAGTAGCTCCTCCCAACAGGACCAAACCTCCTAGACAAACACACACACACACACACACACACAAGATCTGAAACATTCTTAACATCTTTGCAGAAACTGGTCTGTGTTTTTTGCTAATCATTTTACCTGTGCAAAAACCTATTTTAAATATGGACTAAGCAGCACTGCCCCCTACTGTACTGTCCAGCATACTGTTTCAGAGTCTAAGACCAAAACCCCATTCATATTATATCACTTAAAAAATGTGATTATGTCCTCTGGACATTTTAGGAACAAAAAGGTACAACCACACGCTCTCACAACCGCACCTCCAGCGTGTGGCACTTGCTATTGAATCGGTCGCAAAGCTTCTGGTAGTTCTGTAGCACGCCGCTCAGCTGCACAGTCAGCTCCTGTCCAGCAGGTGGCTCTCTGGCCACCAGCATGTTAATGCTGTCCTTCAGAATCTTCACACGAACTTCCTTCTGCAGCACATCCTCTCTGGCCCTCTGAAGGAGAAACAAGCACACATACATACGGTGTTTATAGTGTGTGTGTGTGTGTGTGTGTGTGTGTGTGTGTGTTTCTGTGTGTGTACAGTGAGGATGTGCATACCTTCATCTCTTGCAGCGCCGCCTCTAGCTCCTCTGGTGTTTTGTACTCAAAGTCTCTCATGAGGAACTCATCCTCCAGCTGCTGCAGCCACTCGCCCATCTCACTCAGGTCCTTCTGCACGTTCACCGACTTCTCATGACGTTCACACACGCTGTCCTGATGGCTCACAAGCTATGCGCACACAAACAAATAACATCAAGGCTAGAACAGAACTGGATTGGGTATTGTAAATGTATATGCATTTACCAAAAAATACACACATATGCTTGTGTATGTGTGTGTGAGAGACACTCTTACCTGTTTGCTCAGTATTCTCCACTGTGTCTGTAACTGCAGCAGGTGCGTCTGGCCCCAGGTGGTCAGGTGGGGTAGAGAGCTCTGCTGGACTGCAGTGGTGTTCTCCTCCAACTGCTTTAGAGACTCCTGAATAAGGTCCATACGGCGCACTAACTCCTACACACACACACATAAAGAAAACATTATAATAACTGTGTGCTTAAGATTGTGTGTTCAGAATGAATGTGAGCATGTGAGTGTAAAATACTTTGCATTTATCAAGCTCCTGCAGCAGTTTGTTGGCATCTCCAAGGGAACTGGACTCCGGTGACATAATTTCCTGTGCAGCATCCAGCCACGCCAGCACTTCCGAGCTCTTCACCTGCAACAAAAGTAACAGAATCAGCACAACACACACCTCAGTGCAACACACAAACTCAAACCTATTGCATCCTTTGAGTGCGTACCTCTGACTCCTTCATGCTACCCAAAACACACTGCAGCACGCCCAGCCCATCTCGTACCCTACTGATAAGCTCCTCCCACCTCTCAGGCTCCTCCTCTTTAAGATATCTCTGCTCCAGCTGCACACAAATTTCCTACAACACATACAGGTGTACCGTTAAAATACTACACAAACTCCTTTTAAACATTAAAGCACTGCTAAGACACACTCAGGTGCAAACATGACATTAAAGAAATACTTCAGCAATCTATGCTAATCTATGCCCCCTTCCCACACACACACCTGAACCTTGTGTACAACATCTTCAGCCGATGGCACATCCACAACTGCCGCTTTCAACTTGTCCAGTTTTGTGCTTGTCTCCTCCCACACACCCTCTGCTCCAATAACATCTGGCTCTGGTTCTATCAGTAAAACAAAATTAACAAGATTTGAACCATTTCAAGAAACTTTTATCTTAATTTGAACAAACAGCCCAATCTTTTGAATCTTTGATGCAGGTGCACATACAAAAAAAAATATGAAATAATTTTCCACAAGGTGGCAGCACTTGAGGACACTTATTTTTATTGGCAGTACTTGAGGACACTTATTCTTGGACTGAGTGAAAGAACCAGAAAGAAAAAATACCTTTGCAGGTCTCTTCGCTGTACTGGACAAGTGTATGGGTCGTCACTGCCTGCTGAAACAGATTAGACACACTATAGGCAGAGTCTTCAATTATCAAAAGGAGTGACTTTAAAAAAAAATGTGGAGAATTGAGAAAATAAAATAAAAAACCTACAAAGTACAATATAAAACAAGATTTAATATTTATTGCCTTTTTGCTGTGAAAATTGAGGACCTGGTGTTAAAATGTACAGGTAGAGTAGAGGTGTTTTATTCAAGAGCTAATATTGTTCTGGTATCGAATGATACCCAGCCTGGAGAGACCTGCCATTGAAGCTGCAAAACATTTGCTATAAACCATGCCTTTCTATTCTCTTATGAATGTGTGAATGAGTGTTTAGCCTCTGTGGTCACCTGTAGGCTTGTCACATCGCACTCTTCAGCCACTTCTCCAGACGGTGTGGGCTCTAGAGCTTCACCATCTGAGATAGCAGAGCTCTGCTGACACTGTAGAACCCAGTTGTGCACACCCAACAGAAGCTGCACACACTCCTGCCACTCTGAGCGTGCACTCACACACTTATCCTCCACCAATGCACCGTCTGAGAAAGAGACAAGGTGAACCATATATAAAAATGTTTGACTGCCATGGCTGGAGCCACTTCCACTTGGGGGGAAATGTTCCCTACCTCTGCCAAGGCATGACAGCCTGCTCTCTGCCTCGATCAGGTGACACTCACATTCTGCTAGTTCCCCCTCAAGAACCTGAAATAAACAAACACACACGTCACCACACTCTGTAACAAACCATACTTCCAACTGGTTCCCAATGCATGCTGGGATATGCAATTCCTGACCTGTAGTCTGCCCTTCACTTGGACGGGGTCAGACAACCGTAAAGACTCCGCCTCCAAGCGTAACATCCGGAGCTGTGAAATGTGTTCCGACCTGCAAAAATACAGGTGAGGATGTGAGTGACAGTGCAGCCCTTTAGGTTATAGGCCCTTGTTACAGTGTTTATTTACTGTAATACATCTTAAATACATTATAGAATCACATCATTATTTGCTGTATCATTATCTGTTTCTCTTTTGAAATACTTTTAGATGATTAAAAGACTAAATTATTGTGCGGGGAGCATCACTCATGTCTTACAAACGGGTGAGCTCCATGTCTGTCTCCAGGTGTCGTCTCTTTGCGGGGGCGGGGTCACTGCTCACTTCCTGCATGGTCGTTACACTCACCGCTTCCATAACAACCCTCTCCTGTGGGCGTGGCATTGATGAGCAGGCAACCGTCTCTGTTACCTGTATGATATGCAAAAGGCATCCATGTAAGGTCACACACTGTGGGGTTACATGATGGACGCTGCAAGGAATAGACAGTGACATCTACCGTAACACTACAGATCTATATAATATGTTTTATGACCGCCCCCTTTTCCTGTATAGGAATGCAATTCTGTAACTACTTTCACTATTCGACTTTGTTTCTTCTGCAGCTGCTCAGTGACCAACAATTTTTCCCACCAGCATTAAAGCAGTTGTTCACAAACCTTCTCAGTTTTGAAGTGAATAGATTTAATCTTGTTGTTTCTTGTCACTTCCATGGTACAGTGTGATGTAAAAAATGTTTTGTCTGGCTTCGCTGCTGGCCCCGGCAGGGCTTGAACCGATTAGCAGTAATGCTGATGGTAGACCTATCCATCCTACCTACACCCGTCCCCTACTGTGAACTCTACTGCCTGATGCCCCACCTGGTTGGAGGAGTCCTCCAGCTTCTGGACCAGACTGTCCCAGCGTTGTGCCAGATCCTCCGCCTCGGCCTCCATCCGCCCCACAGCAGCAGAACCCGGAATTAGTATCACCACTTCTTGCCGCTCGGCCATCAAACGATCCAGAACAGCCCGCTGCACGGCCAGGTCCTCCTTTAGTGTCTGAGAGTCAGTGGTTGTAGGGGTCAGAGGCTCATACATCAAAGGCCAGACCTCCTCCGATGTGTGTGTCTCACCGCTAGTATTCGCAGGCTGCTGTTGATCTCTACGGGGTCCCTGAAGCTGCTGGTCTGGACTTTACTCAGAGCCTCTTCCCTCTCACTCAACAAAGACAAAAACAAGGCCTAACCCAGCCCCCACCACACAGACGTTACAAGTTCCCTTTTGTCTTAATATTTACGTGTGTGTTTCCGCGTGTTTATATATATTTATGTTACCTGATGCTCGTTGTAATTCTGCCAGAGTTGAGAAAGACTCTGCATCTGCTGCCAGCGGTCATCACACCACCTACACACACCTGCCCACCGGTCGCCCAGAGACTAAAAGAGACAAATAGACATGCATCGTTATTAAAAGGGACATGGTGTGAATGGGTTAAACTGACCCCAGGTCAGTTTTGCATCCCTGGCCTCCAGTGGTCTTACCTGCAGCTGCTCCTCCAGTGCAGCAGTGGCGCTCTCCCCACTGTTCTCATCCACAACTACCACCATATGGGTCAGAGAGTTCACCTTCAGTTGCTCCGCCTCCAGATCATTCTGAAGGAACTGTGTTAGGAGAAAATGACCATCCTTAAAACTACAGGAGGTTCCACTGAATTGCCATTACTTTTTATCTTGCATTACTACTGTGGTTGCTTTTGCTATGGTGCAGGTAAACGGAACCCTCTCATCAGGGTCAAGGTTCACAGATGCTCCACTTGCAATCTCTGAACTATGCAGTATGATGCATTTGGTTGTCAAAAGTTTACATTTGATTTTGTCTGGAAGGAGCACAGACTGCAGCGCATGGTGGCCACTATTCAGAGCTTTGGCAACACTGATGTGTATTTACTGAACACACACCTGTGTGTATTTGAAGTTTAACGAACATATAGTGGTTTTAGTGCATAGCCCTGTATGAACCCTGTGTTTGTTGATCCTGATCCAGCCACTGAGTGTAACAGATTTGAATTCATAAAATGGCTCACTTGGCTATGATGGGTTGTATGTGTGAGTGTTGTTATGTTATGTTATTATGTTACATCTGAGAAAAGAATAATTCCCAGCCAGTCAATGTTTTACCTTATGTGCTTCTATTTGGGTGTGGAAAGTATTCAGGTCTCCAGCAACAGGCTCAATTTCCATCTCACGGATCCGCCCCTCTGTCCTTGTCAGCCAATCAGACAGCTGTTCAAGTTGCAGCTGCTGCAGGTCCATTAGCACCTCATGAAGCCTGAAGATGAGAGGAACCTGTGTTTACACATGGTGTCTGTGGGCGTGAGTTCGTAGATGTATGTGTGTTTCTCTTTCAAACATTCGCTCGGTATCTCACTATGGGAAACGCCCTAGAGTGAGATACCTCACTCATGTTATCAGAGAACCGGGGTTACGTCAAGTAACCTCACGTTCTCTTTCAAACATTCGCTCGGTATCTCACTATAGGGCGTTTCCCATAGTGAGATACCTCACTCATGTTATCAGAGAACCGGGGTTACGTCAAGTAACCTCACGATACCCGTGTGTATGTGTATACCTGCTCTGTCTCTCCATAGTGTGTAATCGCAGGCTCTCCCAGCGTGTGTTTAGGAGTCTCATCTGCTCCCTGATTTCGCCCTCCTCCTCCTCCCGCAGGTTGCCATCATTGATCAACTGGTTTCCTACCTGCAGGATGTTACCCAGGCTGCTCTGGTGGGCCTTGAGCTCTAACATAAAACCCTGGATATAACAGTGAATGTACACACATCATCATCATCATCATCATCAATGTCCAGTGAACGTATTTATGTTATTATTATCTGGAGTTATGGCTGAAAGTGTAAAAGTAGTAGTAACGTTGTTACTGTAGTGTCATTTCAGCTTTATGAGGTGAAGTGTTCAATAACAGATCTGTGGTCAGTGTAATAGTGTGGGTATACTGTTAAAGAGGGATGAGTTAAAATATTACATATTGTTATGCAGGGTCGAGTAAGTGCGTGGCTCCACTGTTACGCCGGGGGCCGAGTAACAGTGTTGCTCCACTGTTACGCCGGGGGCCGAGTAACAGTGTTGCTCCACTGTTACGCCAGGGGCCGAGTAACAGTGTTGCTCCACTGTTACGCCGGGGGCCGAGTAACAGTGTTGCTCCACTGTTACGCCGGGGGCCGAGTAACAGTGTTGCTCCACTGTTACGCCGGGGGGCGAATAACAGTGTTGCTCCACTGTTACGCCGGGGGGCGAGTAACAGTGTTGCTCCACTGTTACGCCGGGGTTGTTATACAGGCCAAGTCTCAGGGCTACACTACAACAGAGGCAGTGCAGTAATATAAGGCTCAGTAACAGCGTCACAGCCCTGTTATACTGTGTTCAGTGTTGACCGTTTCCTGACTCT